>NC_052310.1:67291605-67591605 GCF_016432855.1 Salvelinus namaycush
TTCTCTCTCTCCTCTCTTCTTCTTCTCTATCTCTCTTTTTCTTCTTTTTCTCTCGCTCTCTTTTTTTTTTCTTCTCCCCTTCTTTTTCTTCTTTCTCTCTCTTCTTTTTCTTTTTCTCTCTCTCTCTTTTTTTCGCGCTCTCTTTTTCTCGCTCTCTTTTTCGCGCTCTTTTTCTCTCTCTCTTTTTCTCTCTCTCTTTTTCTCTCTCTCTCTCTCTTTTTCGCTCTCTTTTTCGCTCTTTTTCTCGCTCTCTTTTTCTCTCTCTCAAGGCTTGTGTCAGCACTTGTGCTCCAGTGTAGCAAAGGGAGAGGACAGAAGTCTCTGTCACGGGTTGACACACACACAGCTTATCTCAGCGCTTGTGTGTTAGCCTGTCTGTAGGTCTATGGGTCCATCAGTCACTGACTGTGTCCAGAGTGATAGCATCTCTGACCCCTGACTATCAGCATCCTCCTCTAGTTTAACCTGTTTACTGTGTACGTTTCCCCAACAAAGTGAATGTATTGTATAGATACAGGCACATGCAGGCACTGTGCAGTTATGTTTGGAGGCGCACACACGGCTTTCAGGCATACGCATAAGCGCATGCATGAACGCAAGTGCACACTCACATCACACACACAGTGATGTCAAACTCTGAGAAGAACAGTAGACAGTGAGACAGGATTCAAAGAGAACTTTGTTTGCAGCCGGATGCAAATCCTGACCTACAATGTCTGGAAAAGGGCACAGTCCCAGTCCCACACGCACCCAGAGACACAGACAAGAGAGAGAGCAGTGTGTGCGTGAGCAAATTCATACATGCTTGTGTGTGTGTGTGGTCAGAGACTCAGACGTCTGTCAGTGTGTGAGGGGACAGTCCTGTCCCTCCATGGGGGTTGGGGGTACCAGCCTGTATCTCTCTCTGTTCAGGGGGGTGTGATGACCAGGGCTGATCTCAGAACAGATGCTCTCTCTCTGCTATGGGGGGGGGGGGGGGGGGGGGGGTTGACCAGGGCTGATCTCAGAACATATATTTTCTAGTAGGGCTTGTTATGTTAAACACATACTGTATTATTGGGATATTTTCTTTAGGGTCCGTGCTGTGTTTAGGTGTTCAGGAGTAGGTGGCTGTAGGGGGGAGAGCAGGGGAGAATGACTTCCTCCTCTCATTGAAGCCACAGAAGTTCCGACCTTGGTACTGCAGGCATTGTAATCAGAAAACAAAATCCCCCAATATAGTGAATGGAAAAATGACAATCTTCATGGTCAATCTTCGTATAAATAAAAAAATATTTTGAAAACAATCATGGTACCAATAATTGCTTCTTATACACCAGATGTATGTCTTTAAAATCGCACACAGAAGAAGTTAAGGATAATTTAGTTGCGAATGGCAACCTGCAGTACCCCAATCAGCCTTAAACTTTAGTTACCCATTTATAAGTGGCAGCACTGAGCTAGCCTGCAACGTCTCTACCTGGAGTAACTCAAACTGCGCATGTTATGTCTCCATGAGACGCTATCTTAACCAACTTCTTTTGGCTTCAATGCGCTATTGAGTTTTCACATAGGAATGAATGATATGATGTGACCGATGACTTTGTCCATTCATATATACAGTCATTGGGCGAGAGTCTTGGGCCAGGATTCAATCCGATCCGCTTTACATTTAAAGGTAATATCCGATTGAGCCAACGTGCGAAGCAATTACCATGAATGTGATATCCGAGGGGGGGGGGGGGGGGGGGGGGTTGATAGTGTGTCAGTTTTCTGCAAAGATATTCAGTATCTATTCTCTACAGTGTTGTGTGTGTTATTGTTCGTGTAATATGGGAGTGCTCCATAGAGACAGGTCATAGCCAGGGTTTTGTGTGTTGTTATTGTTCAGTGTTAATACTGAGAGTGCTCCATAGAGACAGGCTCATAGCCAGAGTGTTGTGTGTGTTATTGTTCAGTGTAATACTGGGAGTGCTCCATAGAGACAGGCTCATAGCCAGAGTGTTGTGTGTTATTGTTCAGTGTTAATACTGGGAGTGCTCCATAGAGACAGGCTCATAGCCAGAGTGTTGGTGTGATATTGTTCAGTGTAATACTGAGAGTGCTCCATAGAGACAGGCTCATAGCCAGAGTGTTGTGTGTGATATTGTTCAGTGTAATACTGGGAGTGTCCATAGAGACAGGCTCATAGCCAGAGTGTTGTGTGTGTTATTGTTCAGTGTTAATACTGGGAGTGCTCCATAGAGACAGGCTCATAGCCAGAGTGTTGTGTGTGATATTGTTCAGTGTTAATACTGAGAGTGCTCCATAGAGACAGGCTCATAGCCAGAGTGTTGTGTGTGATTATTGTTCAGTGTTAATACTGGGAGTGCTCCATAGAGACAGGCTCATAGCCAGAGTGTTGTGTGTGTTATTGTTCAGTGTTAATACTGGGAGTGCTCCATAGAGACAGGCTCATAGCCAGAGTGTTGTGTGTGTTATTGTTCAGTGTTAATACTGGGAGTGCTCCATAGAGACAGGCTCATAGCCAGAGTGTTGTGTGTGTTATTGTTCAGTGTTAATACTGGGAGTGCTCCATAGAGACAGGCTCATAGCCAGAGTGTTGTGTGTGTTATTGTTCAGTGTTAATACTGAGAGTGCTCCATAGAGACAGGCTCATAGCCAGAGTGTTGTGTGTGTTATTGTTCAGTGTTAATACTGGGAGTGCTCCATAGAGACAGGCTCATAGCCAGAGTGTTGTGTGTGTTATTGTTCAGTGTTAATACTGAGAGTGCTCCATAGAGACAGGCTCATAGCCAGAGTGTTGTGTGTGTTATTGTTCAGTGTTAATACTGGGAGTGCTCCATAGAGACAGGCTCATAGCCAGAGTGTTGTGTGTGTTATTGTTCAGTGTTAATACTGAGAGTGCTCCATAGAGACAGGCTCATAGCCAGAGTGTTGTGTGTGTTATTGTTCAGTGTTAATACTGGGAGTGCTCCATAGAGACAGGCTCATAGCCAGAGTGTTGTGTGTGTTATTGTTCAGTGTTAATACTGAGAGTGCTCCATAGAGACAGGCTCATAGCCAGAGTGTTGTGTGTGTTATTGTTCAGTGTTAATACTGAGAGTGCTCCATAGAGACAGGCTCATAGCCAGAGTGTTGTGTGTGTTATTGTTCAGTGTTAATACTGAGAGTGCTCCATAGAGACAGGCTCATAGCCAGAGTGTTGTGTGTGTTATTGTTCAGTGTTAATACTGAGAGTGCTCCATAGAGACAGGCTCATAGCCAGAGTGTTGTGTGTGTTATTGTTCAGTGTTAATACTGGGAGTGCTCCATAGAGACAGGCTCATAGCCAGAGTGTTGTGTGTGTTATTGTTCAGTGTTAATACTGGGAGTGCTCCATAGAGACAGGCTCATAGCCAGAGTGTTGTGTGTGTTATTGTTCAGTGTTAATACTGGGAGTGCTCCATAGAGACAGGCTCATAGCCAGAGTGTTGTGTGTGTTATTGTTCAGTGTTAATACTGGGAGTGCTCCATAGAGACAGGCTCATAGCCAGAGTGTTGTGTGTGTTATTGTTCAGTGTTAATACTGGGAGTGCTCCATAGAGACAGGCTCATAGCCAGAGTGTTGTGTGTGTTATTGTTCAGTGTTAATACTGGGAGTGCTCCATAGAGACAGGCTCATAGCCAGAGTGTTGTGTGTGTTATTGTTCAGTGTTAATACTGGGAGTGCTCCATAGAGACAGGCTCATAGCCAGAGTGTTGTGTGTGTTATTGTTCAGTGTTAATACTGAGAGTGCTCCATAGAGACAGGCTCATAGCCAGAGTGTTGTGTGTGATATTGTTCAGTGTTAATACTGGGAGTGCTCCATAGAGACAGGCTCATAGCCAGAGTGTTGTGTGTGTTATTGTTCAGTGTTAATACTGGGAGTGCTCCATAGAGACAGGCTCATAGCCAGAGTGTTGTGTGTGTTATTGTTCAGTGTTAATACTGGGAGTGCTCCATAGAGACAGGCTCATAGCCAGAGTGTTGTGTGTGTTATTGTTCAGTGTTAATACTGAGAGTGCTCCATAGAGACAGGCTCATAGCCAGAGTGTTGTGTGTGTTATTGTTCAGTGTTAATACTGAGAGTGCTCCATAGAGACAGGCTCATAGCCAGAGTGTTGTGTGTGTTATTGTTCAGTGTTAATACTGAGAGTGCTCCATAGAGACAGGCTCATAGCCAGAGTGTTGTGTGTGTTATTGTTCAGTGTTAATACTGAGAGTGCTCCATAGAGACAGGCTCATAGCCAGAGTGTTGTGTGTGTTATTGTTCAGTGTTAATACTGGGAGTGCTCCATAGAGACAGGCTCATAGCCAGAGTGTTGTGTGTGATATTGTTCAGTGTTAATACTGGGAGTGCTCCATAGAGACAGGCTCATAGCCAGAGTGTTGTGTGTGTTATTGTTCAGTGTTAATACTGAGAGTGCTCCATAGAGACAGGCTCATAGCCAGAGTGTTGTGTGTGTTATTGTTCAGTGTTAATACTGGGAGTGCTCCATAGAGACAGGCTCATAGCCAGAGTGTTGTGTGTGTTATTGTTCAGTGTTAATACTGGGAGTGCTCCATAGAGACAGGCTCATAGCCAGAGTGTTGTGTGTGTTATTGTTCAGTGTTAATACTGAGAGTGCTCCATAGAGACAGGCTCATAGCCAGAGTGTTGTGTGTGTTATTGTTCAGTGTTAATACTGGGAGTGCTCCATAGAGACAGGCTCATAGCCAGAGTGTTGTGTGTGTTATTGTTCAGTGTTAATACTGAGAGTGCTCCATAGAGACAGGCTCATAGCCAGAGTGTTGTGTGTGTTATTGTTCAGTGTTAATACTGGGAGTGCTCCATAGAGACAGGCTCATAGCCAGAGTGTTGTGTGTGTTATTGTTCAGTGTTAATACTGAGAGTGCTCCATAGAGACAGGCTCATAGCCAGAGTGTTGTGTGTGTTATTGTTCAGTGTTAATACTGGGAGTGCTCCATAGAGACAGGCTCATAGCCAGAGTGTTGTGTGTGTTATTGTTCAGTGTTAATACTGGGAGTGCTCCATAGAGACAGGCTCATAGCCAGAGTGTTGTGTGTGTTATTGTTCAGTGTTAATACTGAGAGTGCTCCATAGAGACAGGCTCATAGCCAGAGTGTTGTGTGTGTTATTGTTCAGTGTTAATACTGGGAGTGCTCCATAGAGACAGGCTCATAGCCAGAGTGTTGTGTGTGTTATTGTTCAGTGTTAATACTGAGAGTGCTCCATAGAGACAGGCTCATAGCCAGAGTGTTGTGTGTGTTATTGTTCAGTGTTAATACTGGGAGTGCTCCATAGAGACAGGCTCATAGCCAGAGTGTTGTGTGTGTTATTGTTCAGTGTTAATACTGGGAGTGCTCCATAGAGACAGGCTCATAGCCAGAGTGTTGTGTGTGTTATTGTTCAGTGTTAATACTGAGAGTGCTCCATAGAGACAGGCTCATAGCCAGAGTGTTGTGTGTGTTATTGTTCAGTGTTAATACTGGGAGTGCTCCATAGAGACAGGCTCATAGCCAGAGTGTTGTGTGTGTTATTGTTCAGTGTTAATACTGAGAGTGCTCCATAGAGACAGGCTCATAGCCAGAGTGTTGTGTGTGATATTGTTCAGTGTTAATACTGGGAGTGCTCCATAGAGACAGGCTCATAGCCAGAGTGTTGTGTGTGTTATTGTTCAGTGTTAATACTGGGAGTGCTCCATAGAGACAGGCTCATAGCCAGAGTGTTGTGTGTGTTATTGTTCAGTGTTAATACTGGGAGTGCTCCATAGAGACAGGCTCATAGCCAGAGTGTTGTGTGTGTTATTGTTCAGTGTTAATACTGGGAGTGCTCCATAGAGACAGGCTCATAGCCAGAGTGTTGTGTGTGATATTGTTCAGTGTTAATACTGGGAGTGCTCCATAGAGACAGGCTCATAGCCAGAGTGTTGTGTGTGTTATTGTTCAGTGTTAATACTGGGAGTGCTCCATAGAGACAGGCTCATAGCCAGAGTGTTGTGTGTGTTATTGTTCAGTGTTAATACTGGGAGTGCTCCATATAGACAGGCTCATAGCCAGAGTGTTGTGTGTGTTATTGTTCAGTGTTAATACTGAGAGTGCTCCATAGAGACAGGCTCATAGCCAGAGTGTTGTGTGTGTTATTGTTCAGTGTTAATACTGAGAGTGCTCCATAGAGACAGGCTCATAGCCAGAGTGTTGTGTGTGTTATTGTTCAGTGTTAATACTGGGAGTGCTCCATAGAGACAGGCTCATAGCCAGAGTGTTGTGTGTGTTATTGTTCAGTGTTAATACTGAGAGTGCTCCATAGAGACAGGCTCATAGCCAGAGTGTTGTGTGTGTTATTGTTCAGTGTTAATACTGGGAGTGCTCCATAGAGACAGGCTCATAGCCAGAGTGTTGTGTGAGTTATTGTTCAGTGTTAATACTGGGAGTGCTCCATAGAGACAGGCTCATAGCCAGAGTGTTGTGTGTGTTATTGTTCAGTGTTAATACTGGGAGTGCTCCATAGAGACAGGCTCATAGCCAGAGTGTTGTGTGTGTTATTGTTCAGTGTTAATACTGGGAGTGCTCCATAGAGACAGGCTCATAGCCAGAGTGTTGTGTGTGTTATTGTTCAGTGTTAATACTGGGAGTGCTCCATAGAGACAGGCTCATAGCCAGAGTGTTGTGTGTGTTATTGTTCAGTGTTAATACTGGGAGTGCTCCATAGAGACAGGCTCATAGCCAGAGTGTTGTGTGTGTTATTGTTCAGTGTTAATACTGGGAGTGCTCCATAGAGACAGGCTCATAGCCAGAGTGTTGTGTGTGTTATTGTTCAGTGTTAATACTGGGAGTGCTCCATAGAGACAGGCTCATAGCCAGAGTGTTGTGTGTGTTATTGTTCAGTGTTAATACTGGGAGTGCTCCATAGAGACAGGCTCATAGCCAGAGTGTTGTGTGTGTTATTGTTCAGTGTTAATACTGGGAGTGCTCCATAGAGACAGGCTCATAGCCAGAGTGTTGTGTGTGTTATTGTTCAGTGTTAATACTGGGAGTGCTCCATAGAGACAGGCTCATAGCCAGAGTGTTGTGTGAGTTATTGTTCAGTGTTAATACTGGGAGTGCTCCATAGAGACAGGCTCATAGCCAGAGTGTTGTGTGTGTTATTGTTCAGTGTTAATACTGGGAGTGCTCCATAGAGACAGGCTCATAGCCAGAGTGTTGTGTGTGTTATTGTTCAGTGTTAATACTGGGAGTGCTCCATAGAGACAGGCTCATAGCCAGAGTGTTGTGTGTGTTATTGTTCAGTGTTAATACTGGGAGTGCTCCATAGAGACAGGCTCATAGCCAGAGTGTTGTGTGTGTTATTGTTCAGTGTTAATACTGGGAGTGCTCCATAGAGACAGGCTCATAGCCAGAGTGTTGTGTGTGTTATTGTTCAGTGTTAATACTGGGAGTGCTCCATAGAGACAGGCTCATAGCCAGAGTGTTGTGTGTGTTATTGTTCAGTGTTAATACTGGGAGTGCTCCATAGAGACAGGCTCATAGCCAGAGTGTTGTGTGTGTTATTGTTCAGTGTTAATACTGGGAGTGCTCCATAGAGACAGGCTCATAGCCAGAGTGTTGTGTGTGTTATTGTTCAGTGTTAATACTGGGAGTGCTCCATAGAGACAGGCTCATAGCCAGAGTGTTGTGTGTGTTATTGTTCAGTGTTAATACTGAGAGTGCTCCATAGAGACAGGCTCATAGCCAGAGTGTTGTGTGTGTTATTGTTCAGTGTTAATACTGGGAGTGCTCCATAGAGACAGGCTCATAGCCAGAGTGTTGTGTGTGTTATTGTTCAGTGTTAATACTGAGAGTGCTCCATAGAGACAGGCTCATAGCCAGAGTGTTGTGTGTGTTATTGTTCAGTGTTAATACTGGGAGTGCTCCATAGAGACAGGCTCATAGCCAGAGTGTTGTGTGTGTTATTGTTCAGTGTTAATACTGGGAGTGCTCCATAGAGACAGGCTCATAGCCAGAGTGTTGTGTGTGTTATTGTTCAGTGTTAATACTGGGAGTGCTCCATAGAGACAGGCTCATAGCCAGAGTGTTGTGTGTGATATTGTTCAGTGTTAATACTGAGAGTGCTCCATAGAGACAGGCTCATAGCCAGAGTGTTGTGTGTGTTATTGTTCAGTGTTAATACTGGGAGTGCTCCATAGAGACAGGCTCATAGCCAGAGTGTTGTGTGTGTTATTGTTCAGTGTTAATACTGAGAGTGCTCCATAGAGACAGGCTCATAGCCAGAGTGTTGTGTGTGATATTGTTCAGTGTTAATACTGAGAGTGCTCCATAGAGACAGGCTCATAGCCAGAGTGTTGTGTGTGATATTGTTCAGTGTTAATACTGGGAGTGCTCCATAGAGACAGGCTCATAGCCAGAGTGTTGTGTGTGATATTGTTCAGTGTTAATACTGGGAGTGCTCCATAGAGACAGGCTCATAGCCAGAGTGTTGTGTGTGTTATTGTTCAGTGTTAATACTGGGAGTGCTCCATAGAGACAGGCTCATAGCCAGAGTGTTGTGTGAGTTATTGTTCAGTGTTAATACTGGGAGTGCTCCATAGAGACAGGCTCATAGCCAGAGTGTTGTGTGTGTTATTGTTCAGTGTTAATACTGGGAGTGCTCCATAGAGACAGGCTCATAGCCAGAGTGTTGTGTGTGTTATTGTTCAGTGTTAATACTGGGAGTGCTCCATAGAGACAGGCTCATAGCCAGAGTGTTGTGTGTGTTATTGTTCAGTGTTAATACTGGGAGTGCTCCATAGAGACAGGCTCATAGCCAGAGTGTTGTGTGTGTTATTGTTCAGTGTTAATACTGGGAGTGCTCCATAGAGACAGGCTCATAGCCAGAGTGTTGTGTGTGTTATTGTTCAGTGTTAATACTGGGAGTGCTCCATAGAGACAGGCTCATAGCCAGAGTGTTGTGTGTGTTATTGTTCAGTGTTAATACTGGGAGTGCTCCATAGAGACAGGCTCATAGCCAGAGTGTTGTGTGTGTTATTGTTCAGTGTTAATACTGGGAGTGCTCCATAGAGACAGGCTCATAGCCAGAGTGTTGTGTGTGTTATTGTTCAGTGTTAATACTGGGAGTGCTCCATAGAGACAGGCTCATAGCCAGAGTGTTGTGTGTGTTATTGTTCAGTGTTAATACTGGGAGTGCTCCATAGAGACAGGCTCATAGCCAGAGTGTTGTGTGTGTTATTGTTCAGTGTTAATACTGGGAGTGCTCCATAGAGACAGGCTCATAGCCAGAGTGTTGTGTGTGTTATTGTTCAGTGTTAATACTGAGAGTGCTCCATAGAGACAGGCTCATAGCCAGAGTGTTGTGTGTGTTATTGTTCAGTGTTAATACTGGGAGTGCTCCATAGAGACAGGCTCATAGCCAGAGTGTTGTGTGTGTTATTGTTCAGTGTTAATACTGAGAGTGCTCCATAGAGACAGGCTCATAGCCAGAGTGTTGTGTGTGTTATTGTTCAGTGTTAATACTGGGAGTGCTCCATAGAGACAGGCTCATAGCCAGAGTGTTGTGTGTGTTATTGTTCAGTGTTAATACTGGGAGTGCTCCATAGAGACAGGCTCATAGCCAGAGTGTTGTGTGTGTTATTGTTCAGTGTTAATACTGGCAGTGCTCCATAGAGACAGGCTCATAGCCAGAGTGTTGTGTGTGTTATTGTTCAGTGTTAATACTGGGAGTGCTCCATAGAGACAGGCTCATAGCCAGAGTGTTGTGTGTGTTATTGTTCAGTGTTAATACTGGGAGTGCTCCATAGAGACAGGCTCATAGCCAGAGTGTTGTGTGTGTTATTGTTCAGTGTTAATACTGGGAGTGCTCCATAGAGACAGGCTCATAGCCAGAGTGTTGTGTGTGTTATTGTTCAGTGTTAATACTGGGAGTGCTCCATAGAGACAGGCTCATAGCCAGAGTGTTGTGTGTGTTATTGTTCAGTGTTAATACTGGGAGTGCTCCATAGAGACAGGCTCATAGCCAGAGTGTTGTGTGTGTTATTGTTCAGTGTTAATACTGAGAGTGCTCCATAGAGACAGGCTCATAGCCAGAGTGTTGTGTGTGTTATTGTTCAGTGTTAATACTGGGAGTGCTCCATAGAGACAGGCTCATAGCCAGAGTGTTGTGTGTGTTATTGTTCAGTGTTAATACTGGGAGTGCTCCATAGAGACAGGCTCATAGCCAGAGTGTTGTGTGTGTTATTGTTCAGTGTTAATACTGGGAGTGCTCCATAGAGACAGGCTCATAGCCAGAGTGTTGTGTGTGTTATTGTTCAGTGTTAATACTGGGAGTGCTCCATAGAGACAGGCTCATAGCCAGAGTGTTGTGTGTGTTATTGTTCAGTGTTAATACTGGGGGTGCTCCATAGAGACAGGCTCATAGCCAGAGTGTTGTGTGTGATATTGTTCAGTGTTAATACTGAGAGTGCTCCATAGAGACAGGCTCATAGCCAGAGTGTTGTGTGTGATATTGTTCAGTGTTAATACTGAGAGTGCTCCATAGAGACAGGCTCATAGCCAGAGTGTTGTGTGTGTTATTGTTCAGTGTTAATACTGAGAGTGCTCCATAGAGACAGGCTCATAGCCAGAGTGTTGTGTGTGTTATTGTTCAGTGTTAATACTGAGAGTGCTCCATAGACAGGCTCATAGCCAGAGTGTTGTGTGTGTTATTGTTCAGTGTTAATACTGAGAGTGCTCCATAGAGACAGGCTCATAGCCAGAGTGTTGTGTGTGTTATTGTTCAGTGTTAATACTGGGAGTGCTCCATAGAGACAGGCTCATAGCCAGAGTGTTGTGTGTGTTATTGTTCAGTGTTAATACTGGGAGTGCTCCATAGAGACAGGCTCATAGCCAGAGTGTTGTGTGTGTTATTGTTCAGTGTTAATACTGGGAGTGCTCCATAGAGACAGGCTCATAGCCAGAGTGTTGTGTGTGTTATTGTTCAGTGTTAATACTGGGAGTGCTCCATAGAGACAGGCTCATAGCCAGAGTGTTGTGTGTGTTATTGTTCAGTGTTAATACTGGGAGTGCTCCATAGAGACAGGCTCATAGCCAGAGTGTTGTGTGTGTTATTGTTCAGTGTTAATACTGGGAGTGCTCCATAGAGACAGGCTCATAGCCAGAGTGTTGTGTGTGTTATTGTTCAGTGTTAATACTGGGAGTGCTCCATAGAGACAGGCTCATAGCCAGAGTGTTGTGTGTGTTATTGTTCAGTGTTAATACTGGCAGTGCTCCATAGAGACAGGCTCATAGCCAGAGTGTTGTGTGTGTTATTGTTCAGTGTTAATACTGGGAGTGCTCCATAGAGACAGGCTCATAGCCAGAGTGTTGTGTGTGTTATTGTTCAGTGTTAATACTGGGAGTGCTCCATAGAGACAGGCTCATAGCCAGAGTGTTGTGTGTGTTATTGTTCAGTGTTAATACTGGGAGTGCTCCATAGAGACAGGCTCATAGCCAGAGTGTTGTGTGTGTTATTGTTCAGTGTTAATACTGGGAGTGCTCCATAGAGACAGGCTCATAGCCAGAGTGTTGTGTGTGTTATTGTTCAGTGTTAATACTGGGAGTGCTCCATAGAGACAGGCTCATAGCCAGAGTGTTGTGTGTGTTATTGTTCAGTGTTAATACTGGGAGTGCTCCATAGAGACAGGCTCATAGCCAGAGTGTTGTGTGTGTTATTGTTCAGTGTTAATACTGGGAGTGCTCCATATAGACAGGCTCATAGCCAGAGTGTTGTGTGTGTTATTGTTCAGTGTTAATACTGAGAGTGCTCCATAGAGACAGGCTCATAGCCAGAGTGTTACAAATCCCTTTGGCCCGACAATCTAGGGGGGATGGTAATGGGACCCGTAACACAACTCATGCAAATTATTATAGTGACAACGTAACAGTGAGAACAAAAATAACCACAGACAACTAAATTACTACCGTCAAACACTCAAGGTTTATTTAAAAACACACGGTAATGGGGGGAGCAGGAAAAGGGGCTGAGCGGGACCCAAGGAATGAAAGAATAATCCAAAAACACCCCTAAGCTAGACTAGCCTACTTCACAAACAGCTAACTAACTAACCAAAAATACAGGGGGTGGTCCGCCCAGTTCTAACTAGTGTTTTTAACAATATTTAACTACGGGTAGTGTAGCCCAAGGGCGACTTGTCTGGTTACCCCCTTTTCCCACCATCAAACAAACACTCAAACACCATAACCAAAACAATACTCACAGGTGGGGACAAAGTGACATGTAGATGCAAAACACACAAGCGATCTACAGACAGAAGGCATTTACAAAAGAGATTGAGCTGGGGAGAAAACAACTGACAGGGGTTTTAAACCAAGGGAAAGGGACTGTGATTGGGTAAGGGAAAAGGAGCAGGTGTCTTCCGATTAGCGACTGATTGATGACTGATTGGGGAATGATTATTGTCACCTGTGAGTAGGGGAGAAGGAGAGAAAAGAAATACACACAGGATACACACAGAACACTTGTATCCGTAACACTCCCACCCTTAAAAGAGCAACCCTAGGGGGATTGCGAACAGTATTTACAAAACATACAAAACATCATAATTCTCACACACGAGACAAAGCATCTGCCAACACATTCTCAGAACCTTTTTTATGCTTTATCTCCAAATTATAATTCTGTACAATAAGGGCCCAACGCATTAGGCGCTGGTTCTGGTTGTACATGCGGTGGAGAAACACTAAGGGGTTGTGGTCCGTATATACAATCACTGGCAGGGCACTGGAACCAATGTACACCTCAAAGTGCTGCAGAGCCAACAACAAAGCAAGAGCTTCCTGTTCTATTGTGGCATAGTTTGTTTGACATTTATTAAACTTCCGAGAAAAATAACACACTGGATGATCCACTCCACTCTTGTCCTGCTGCAGTAGAACAGCACCAGCACCTCTGGCACTAGCATCTACCTCAAGTTGAAACGGTTTTTCAAAATCCGGAGCAGCAAGTACAGGGGTATTACACAAGAGGGCTTTCGCAGATTCAAAAGCTATTTTACAATCCGGAGACCACACAAATGATTTAGCCGGACTGAGCAAATCGGTCAATGGAGCAACTACCGCAGAGAAATTTTGACAGAAACTACGGTAGTAGCCCACCATCCCTAAAAAGCGGCGTAGCTGTCATCTGGTGGTAGGTGCGGGAAATGCAGTTATAGCCAAGACCTTGGCATCTACAGGGCGCACCTGTCCATGGCCGACCTCTTTGCCAAGATAAGTAACAGTAGCTTTTCCAAACTCGCACTTTGCCAAGTTCAGGGTTAGCGAAGCAGCTGCCAACCGTTCACATACTACCCTGAGAGAGTCAACATGATCTGACCACTCAGACGAATAAATCACCAGATCATCAAGATAAGCACTACAGTTGGGTACTCCAGCTAATACGGAGTTAACCAGTCGTTGGAAAGTGGCTGGTGCATTTCGCATCCCAAAAGCCATGACTGAGTACTGTAGGAAGTTGTCTGGGGTTACAAAGGCAGAAATCTCCGAAGCACGTGAAGTTAACGGAACCTGCCAGTAACCTTTTAAGAGGTCCAACTTAGTAACATACTTAGCAGCTCCAATAGTGTCGATACAGTCGTCCAGTCTGGGTAACGGGAACGAATCTGGCATTGTGACAGAATTAACCTTTCGATAATCCGTACATAACCTGGACGTACCATCAGGTTTAGGAACCAGAATGCAAGGAGAACTCCAAGGGCTTGAACTTGGCGTAGCCAGGTCATTCTCCAACAAATATGTCACTTCATCCCTCATTATCTTCCTTTTGGAAGCGTTGATACGATAGGGGTGTTGCTTGATAGGTGTAGCATTTCCAACATTAATGTCATGTTCCAACACGTTTGTGCGAGTAGGAACGTCATTAAAGAGACATGGAAAACTGTGTAGTAGCCTCACAACATCGTCGGCTTATCCGTCCGTTAAATGAACCAGACCTGACTGGATAGACAACAGCATTTCTGAGTTGGGCAATCTAACGCACTGCTGCTGAGTATTGCGCAACTCTAATCCATCTCCCTCAACATTATCAATATGACAGTCCACTATCATAGCAGTAGAAGCAGCGGAGACAGCCGTACCTTCCTCTGTTTTTGAACTATCCACTTGGGTGATGGGTCGGGTGTGGTATGCTTTTAACATGTTAATGTGGCACACACGAGATTGGCGTTTTCTATCAGGCGTTTGAAGCACATAATCAGTTTCACTTAATTTCTTCTCAATGAAATAAGGACCAGAGAAACGAGCTGACAGTGAAGATCCTGGAACAGGCAATAACACCAGTACTTGGTCACCTGGCTGTAGTGGACGAGAAACAGCCTCTTTATCATAGTGTCTTTTCATGCTCCTTTGGGAGGAAGACAGAGCTTCCTTTGCAAGAGCACAGGCTTGGTGTAGGCGCTCCCGAAAGCGACTAACGTAGTCCAACACATTTTCATCTCCTGTACACAACTCTTGGGACAAAAACTGTTCTTTAAGAACTTTCATTGGTCCTCTCACTGTGTGACCAAACACTAGTTCAGCCGGGCTGAAACCTAGGGACTCCTGTACAGTTTCACGAGCAGCAAACAAAACTAGAGGAACTCCCTCATCCCAATCTTTCTCAGATTCCAAACAATATTTACGTAGCATAGACTTCAATGTCTGATGCCAACGTTCAAGCGCACCCTGAGACTCTGGGTGATAGGCGCTTGACACACGGTGCGTAATTGACAAGGATTTTAACACCTGCTTGAAAAGCTTGGACAGGAAATTGGTACCTTGATCACTTTGTACCACCTTAGGTAATCCGAATGTCGTGAAGAATTTAATTAAGGCTTTACTCACTACCGGGGCTGTAATCCTTCGCAGAGGAATGGCCTCGGGGTATCTTGTTGCCATACACATAATTGTCAACAGAAACTGGTTACCCGATTTTGTCTTCGGTAACGGTCCAACACAATCAACCACCACATGTTCGAATGGTTCACCTACGACAGGTATTGGACAAAGAGGGGCGGGAGGAATAACCTGATTTGGTTTTCCTGTTATCTGACATGTGTGGCATGTACGACAGTACTGAGCCACATCTTGTTTTAAACCTGGCCAAAAGAAATGGCGAAGAATCCGATCATAAGTTTTTGTGATTCCTAAATGACCAGACCACTGGTGATCATGAGCAAGGGATAACACATTTTGTCGAAAGGCTGTAGGAATCACTATTTGGTAAACAGCATTCCAATCTCCGCCCGCGTCATCATGGGATGTCCATTTACGCATGAGGAGATTACCATCAATGAAGTAAGCCACGTTTTTCTTCTTTACCTCTTCCAATGAGACAACACTAGAAAAACATTTAGCAAGCTTGGTGTCAACCTTTTGGTTAGCAACCAGCTGCTCACGAGTGACTGGTAACTGTATTGCATCAGCAATAAGTTCAACATTCTTCGCTTCTTTCCTGGGCTGTTTGTCAGAGATGATCAGCTCCTCAGAGGTAGCACACAACCCATCCTCTTGATCATCCTCGTTGAACAGAACAGTGTTCGACAAATCTATCACGTCACTCTCTTGTCATGCCTGAGCACGAGTGACAGCACAAGCAGGGAACACATGTGGATAACTCTGTGCCAGCTCATTGGAGAGAGAGTGGTCACTTTTATCCAATACTTCCAATACGGGTACTACCTTTCCTCCGGCAATATCGTTACCCATTATAAAGGTCACACCTTTTACTGGCAACATAGGACGTACCCCCACTCTGAATATTCCACTGATTAACTCAGAGTGTACTTTCACAAAGTGCAATGGCACTGGGACAAAACCCATTTCTATACCCTGAACTAACACACTGGAACCACAGTATGTATCGTCGGATAAGGGCAACACATCAGACAATATAAACGACTGCGCCGCACCAGTATCTCTAAGGATTTTAACCGGACGCTGAGACGCTTCGTCATTCGCTAGGGACACAAACCCCTCAAATGAACGGTTCATAACTACGGTCGGGAACTGGGTCTTTCAAAATACATTTACCCTTAGGCACCTGTTTCGTTTCAGACCTCACAACCGTACGAATTAGACCAACTCCTGTTGGTGGCTTGGCACAAAAAGGCATCCCTTGTTTACGTTTTAGCAGGAAGCAATCATTAATCATATGTCCCACCTTATGACAATAGAAACAGGGACGCTCATTTTTCTGGCGTGCTTGATATACTGCTGGCCGACTAGGGCTATAAGTAGGCAATTCTGTAACTCTACTCTCAGTATGAGCCGAAAACACACTCTTGTGCGTCAACACAAACTCGTCTGCCAACACAGACGCTTCTGACAGGGAGGATACTTTCTGTTCGTTTAGGTACACTACAATGCGTTCAGGTAAGCAATTTTTAAACTCTTCCAACAAAATTAACTCCCGGAGAGAGTTAAAATCAGTTACCTTGCTAGCAGCATGCCATTTATCAAACAGATTTCCCTTCTCTCTAGCAAATTCCACATAAGTCTTACTAGAAGACTTCTTATGAGACCTAAATCTCTGTCGGTATGCCTCAGGCACAAGCTCATAGGCGCGAAGAACAGTAGCTTTGACCACTTCATAATTTAAACTGTCTTCAAGAGGTAGCGCTGACAAAACCTCTTGGGCTTTACCAGTTAATTTACACTGAAGTAATAGGCACCATACCTCTTTAGGCCATTTCAAGGCTACGGCTATACGTTCAAATACACAAAAATAGGAGTCAACCTCTGACTCTCTGAACAAAGGTACTAAGACAATCTGCCTACTAATGTCAAAAGTGTTGGGATCTCTAGTTGGTGAGAACGGCTCACTAACAGTCACTGCAGGAATGAAGGCTAGCCTCGCTGTCTCTGCCTCCAGTTCCATCTGGCGCATTTTTAACTCCATCTGCCGCTGTTCTCGTTCTGCCTCAATTTTACACATCTCCATTTTTAACTCCATCTGCCGCTGTTCTGCCTCAATTTTACACATCTCCAACTGGAGAGTCTCTCGCCTAATTTGGGCTCTCTCTTCCGCCTCCAGTTGGAACTGTATTGACCGGCCATCCCTCCTGGTATCACCAGTTGAAAGTGGGGAGAGTGGATCAAAACGGGGCAATGTGGCAGGTGCTTTAGCCTCGCCCTCAGACACCACTGGGCTTAGAGGAGCAGCAACATCCCCTACAGGGGTAGTAGGCTCAGGCAGCGGTAATACAAGCACCTGTTCTTCCAACAAAACATTCAACACTAATTGTTTAACCTCCGCTTTAACTACATTCTGTGGAATCAATACTGAATAATGGTCAGCCAAGGTCATTAAATCAATTCTACGACACCTATCAAAAACCTCCCACGAAGGGTTATCCAAAAAGGACTTCAAATCAAATGTAGCCATTTTTAAATACTACACAGAGCCAACAAATAGCAAACACTAATTCTACTTTAGCTATAACGTTCAACACTGAACTAGACCACTAAAACAATCTGCACAAGCGGTATGGGTGTCAGTAATGACATATCCCGGATGAGCCCCCACTTATGTTACGAATCCCTTTGGCCCGACAATCTAGGGGGGATGGTAATGGGACCCGTAACACAACTCATGCAAATTATTATAGTGACAACGTAACAGTGAGAACAAAAATAACCACAGACAACTAAATTACTACCGTCAAACACTCAAGGTTTATTTAAAAACACACGGTAATGGGGGGAGCAGGAAAAGGGGCTGAGCGGGACCCAAGGAATGAAAGAATAATCCAAAAACACCCCTAAGCTAGACTAGCCTACTTCACAAACAGCTAACTAACTAACCAAAAATACAGGGGGTGGTCCGCCCAGTTCTAACTAGTGTTTTTAACAATATTTAACTACGGGTAGTGTAGCCCAAGGGCGACTTGTCTGGTTACCCCCTTTTCCCACCATCAAACAAACACTCAAACACCATAACCACAACAATACTCACAGGTGGGGACAAAGTGACATGTAGATGCAAAACACACAAGCGATCTACAGACAGAAGGCATTTACAAAAGAGATTGAGCTGGGGAGAAAACAACTGACAGGGGTTTTAAACCAAGGGAAAGGGACTGTGATTGGGTAAGGGAAAAGGAGCAGGTGTCTTCCGATTAGCGACTGATTGATGACTGATTGGGGAATGATTATTGTCACCTGTGAGTAGGGGAGAAGGAGAGAAAAGAAATACACACAGGATACACACAGAACACTTGTATCCGTAACACAGAGTGTTGTGTGTGTTATTGTTCAGTGTTAATACTGGGAGTGCTCCATAGAGACAGGCTCATAGCCAGAGTGTTGTGTGTGATATTGTTCAGTGTTAATACTGAGAGTGCTCCATAGAGACAGGCTCATAGCCAGAGTGTTGTGTGTGATATTGTTCAGTGTTAATACTGGGAGTGCTCCATAGAGACAGGCTCATAGCCAGAGTGTTGTGTGTGTTATTGTTCAGTGTTAATACTGGGAGTGCTCCATAGAGACAGGCTCATAGCCAGAGTGTTGTGTGTGATATTGTTCAGTGTTAATACTGGGAGTGCTCCATAGAGACAGGCTCATAGCCAGAGTGTTGTGTGTGATATTGTTCAGTGTTAATACTGGGAGTGCTCCATAGAGACAGGCTCATAGCCAGAGTGTTGTGTGTGTTATTGTTCAGTGTTAATACTGGGAGTGCTCCATAGAGACAGGCTCATAGCCAGAGTGTTGTGTGTGTTATTGTTCAGTGTTAATACTGGGAGTGCTCCATAGAGACAGGCTCATAGCCAGAGTGTTACAAATCCCTTTGGCCCGACAATCTAGGGGGGATGGTAATGGGACCGTAACACAACTCATGCAAATTATTATAGTGACAACGTAACAGTGAGAACAAAAATAACCACAGACAACTAAATTACTACCGTCAAACACTCAAGGTTTATTTAAAAACACACGGTAATGGGGGGAGCAGGAAAAGGGGCTGAGCGGGACCCAAGGAATGAAAGAATAATCCAAAAACACCCCTAAGCTAGACTAGCCTACTTCACAAACAGCTAACTAACTAACCAAAAATACAGGGGGTGGTCCGCCCAGTTCTAACTAGTGTTTTTAACAATATTTAACTACGGGTAGTGTAGCCCAAGGGCGACTTGTCTGGTTACCCCCTTTTCCCACCATCAAACAAACACTCAAACACCATAACCAAAACAATACTCACAGGTGGGGACAAAGTGACATGTAGATGCAAAACACACAAGCGATCTACAGACAGAAGGCATTTACAAAAGAGATTGAGCTGGGGAGAAAACAACTGACAGGGGTTTTAAACCAAGGGAAAGGGACTGTGATTGGGTAAGGGAAAAGGAGCAGGTGTCTTCCGATTAGCGACTGATTGATGACTGATTGGGGAATGATTATTGTCACCTGTGAGTAGGGGAGAAGGAGAGAAAAGAAATACACACAGGATACACACAGAACACTTGTATCCGTAACACAGAGTGTTGTGTGTGTTATTGTTCAGTGTTAATACTGGGAGTGCTCCATAGAGACAGGCTCATAGCCAGAGTGTTGTGTGAGTTATTGTTCAGTGTTAATACTGGGAGTGCTCCATAGAGACAGGCTCATAGCCAGAGTGTTGTGTGAGTTATTGTTCAGTGTTAATACTGAGAGTGCTCCATAGAGACAGGCTCATAGCCAGAGTGTTGTGTGTGATATTGTTCAGTGTTAATACTGAGAGTGCTCCATAGAGACAGGCTCATAGCCAGAGTGTTGTGTGTGTTATTGTTCAGTGTTAATACTGAGAGTGCTCCATAGAGACAGGCTCATAGCCAGAGTGTTGTGTGTGTTATTGTTCAGTGTTAATACTGGGAGTGCTCCATAGAGACAGGCTCATAGCCAGAGTGTTGTGTGTGTTATTGTTCAGTGTTAATACTGGGAGTGCTCCATAGAGACAGGCTCATAGCCAGAGTGTTGCGCTGCTGACAGAGCAGTGATAAGAGGACAAACATGCCCTCTGTCAGCACAGTATGCCCTACATACACACCCTGCCATGATTATATTGCCTGAGCTAGTCCTATCTCTCCACCCAGAGCTCGGGGCACGGCACTTTGAATATTGAGAGACATCCCCTGACAAGAGTCCATCCATTGCTCTCCAACTGTCATGACAGTTCAGACATTTCATTTATTCACAATGCATTGGAGGAAACAGACATGTGAAACTCAGCTTGAGTTAGCCTGCCTGGGCTTAACAGACTGTTTAAAATACAACTCCAATCCAGTTCTGTCTGGCTCAGACGAGTCTGAAGCCAAAGCAAGGCCTCTTAGTTGAGTTCCTGTAAGTGCTGGAGAATACTCAGGGGGAGAGAGAAGGGGCTGCTGGGTTTCTCGAACACAGTGCTCCCCCCCATCTCTCTCTGTCTCTCCCACACTCTCTCACACTCTCTCCTCTCCTCCACACTTTCCTTTCATCAGAGTGGTTTTCAGCTCTCTCCACTTCACTGTGCTAAAAATGCCTACCACCCCTGAGTCACTCAATGGAAGGCATGGGGTTTCTACACAAGTAGCTCGCTAAGAAAAGTGCTTTTACACTTTCGGCTCGAAAATACCTTCTCTCCCTCTCTATGTATAGTCAGGTCCTTGATAAAGATGAGCAAAAAGACAGTTGACCGTAACAAGAAATAGCCCCATAACATAAAAAACCCACCACCATATTTTACTGTAGGTATGGTGTACTTTTCTGCATACGGTATGCTTTCGACAAACCAACCACTTGTGTGCGTGTCCAAAGAGCTCTATTTTCATGTCATCTAACCATAGCACCGCCTGGAGTTTGATAAACGGCATTGGCACTTGGATTGGAACCGGTGCTACGGTCATATGACATTAAAATACAGCTCTTACGCCACACACAGCAGCGGTGGGTTTGGCATTGAAAATCAACAAGTCTCAGTCTCTGGACTTGAACCCCCTTGAAAACCTGTGGTTTGAATTGAAGAGGGCAGACGAAGGGTAGCAGGGATCTGGAAAGATTCTGTGCGGAGGAATGGTCTAAGATCCCTCCCAATGTGTTCGCCAATCTCTTAAAACATTTTTTTAAAAGACTCAGTGTCGTTATCCTTGCAAGGGGAGTATTGAAAACAGGTGGCAATCAGTATTAGCCCTATCTTTTTTAGATTTGTTTTCATTACTTGTTAAAGAAAATCTCTTTCCCTGAGCAATTGTATTTGTATAAAATATTAGAATGTAATTTTTTTAATCAACGGTGCCAATAATTATGGACCTGACTGTGTGTGTCTCTCTCTCTCTCTCTCTGTCTCTGTCTCTGTCTCTGTCTCTGTCTCTGTCTCTGTCTCTGTCTCTGTCTCTGTCTCTGTCTCTCTCTGTCTCTCTCTGTCTCTGTCTCTGTCTCTGTCTCTGTCTCTGTCTCTCTCTCTCTCTCTCTCTCTCTCTCTCTCTCTCTCTCTCTCTCTCTCTCTCTCTCTGTCTCTCTCTCTGTCTCTCTCTCTCTCCCCCCTTCCTTCCCTCCCTCCTTTCTTAGAAAAAGAGTGCTCTCTCTTAAAAATGTTCTCCTCTCCTGAGGGATGTGCTGTGCCATGGGGTTGGCGTGTATCTGAAGGGATGGAGGGATGTGCTTGGTGTGTATCTGAAGGGATGGAGGGATGTGCTTGGTGTGTATCTGAAGGGATAGAGGGATGTGCTTGGTGTGTATCTGAAGGGATGGAGGGATGTGCTTGGTGTGTATCTGAAGGGATGGAGGGATGTGCTTGGTGTGTATCTGAAGGGATGGAGGGATGTGCTTGGTGTGTATCTGAAGGGATGGAGGGATGTGCTTGGTGTGTATCTGAAGGGATGGAGGGATGTGCTTGGTGTGTATCTGAAGGGATGGAGGGATGTGGTTGGTGTGTATCTGAAGGGATAGAGGGATGTGCTTGGTGTGTATCTGAAGGGATGGAGGGATGTGCTTGGTGTGTATCTGAAGGGATGGAGGGATGTGCTTGGTGTGTATCTGAAGGGATGGAGGGATGTGCTTGGTGTGTATCTGAAGGGATGGAGGGATGTGCTTGGTGTGTATCTGAAGGGATGGAGGGATGTGCTTGGTGTGTATCTGAAGGGATGGAGGGATGTGCTTGGTGTGTATCTGAAGGGATAGAGGGATGTGCTTGGTGTATGTCTCTATCTCCCAGAGGAGGAGTGACCTTTAGGGAGCTAGAAGCTGTTTGTCTTTCTTAAGATCTCTGCTCATTATAGCTCAGAGCAGGAGAGGGAGATTCTCCATCTGCACCAGCTTCATTAGGCGGGATAGAGACAATGCCATCGAACTCTCACCCAGCTAGCCAACAGCAACGCAGCACAGAGGCATTGTGTGTGTTTGTGTATCGACGTGCATCTAGTGTGTGCGTGTGTGTTTGTCTATCTACAGGCAACTGCCGAAATAATGGGAACACTTAAGTAAATGAAGGATACAGCAGGTGCTTCCACACAGGTGTGTTTCCTGAGTTAATTAAGCAATTAACATCCCATCATGTTTAGGGTCATTGTATAAAAATGCTGGGCAGGCCATTATTTTGGCTACCAGAGCTAAGCCCCCATAGGATGACAATGCCCCCGTCCACTGGGCACGAGTGGTCACTGAATGGTTTGATGAGCATGGAAACGATGTAAACCATATGCCATGGCTGTCGCAGTCACCAGATCTCAACCCAATTGAACCCTTATGGGAGATTCTGGAGCGGCGCCTGAGACAGTGTTTTCCACCACCATCAACAAAACACCAAATGATATTATTTCTCGTGGAAGAATGGTGTCACATCCCTCCAATAGAGTTCCAGACACTTGTAGAATCTATGCCAAGGTGCATTGAAGCTGTTCTGGCTTGTGGTGGCCCAACGCCTTATTAACACACTTTGTGTTGGTGTTTCCTTTATTTTGGCAGTTACCTGTATGTGTATCTGTATTTAAGTGTGTGTGTCTGTCTAGTTATTGCTTTTACACACACACACACACACACACACACACACACACACACACACACACACACACACACACACACACACACACACGCAAACACACACACACACGCACACGCACACGCACACACGTCTGCAGTTAAACCCAGCTAGGCTTCTAACCACACATCAATACAGTATAGACCTTCCAATGTATCTGTTTATCCACTCTCTCGCCATTTTACCTGGCCTCTACCCAATAGCCCATCATTATGGGGAGCACTGGGGACACTCTCTGTTTGAACAGGGATCCAGGATCAGGCATTAAACCACTATTTACTATCTCCTCACCACCACTAGCCCCATTAAAAGAGCTAGTCTGCCAAGCACAGTGTATAGGCTATATAGCACATTGGGATGAATACTACCCTCCGTCTTTCCCGTCACCTCTGTTTGAACAGGCCTTTAGTATTAGCTTAGCTTTAAGTATTTTATTTTAATCTGAGGCGGAACACAGCAGACCCTAGTGTGCCCCTCAAATATAGTCTACTCCTTTAATATTAATGGAGAGCTGTACTCTGGTCCTGGTATGGTCCCCCCATTGAACCATAGGGCTGACCGATGTAGACGTTGTGTGGAAGGTGAGTGGGTTTAATACAGCTCACTACAGCACAGTGCAGAGTACTACAGAATAATCATCTTCCTCTTGGTGATACTTTATAGTCCCAAGCCAAATAACTAGTATAATTTGATGTTAGCCCTATAGAAAGCCTTTAGATTGCACTTTTGTAGGGCTAGAGAAGCATTGACTGGTTTAGCCAATAAGCAGGCTTTTGCCAAGGTGTTCCTCCACCTCTCTGTTAACTGGTGTGTTCAGGACATTTTAGACTTCTTTAATTAAAGTGCTACATAATACAAAGTACAACTGTTCCATTATAGTTCCACAAATGTGGCTTTATTTTAGGATGATGAGCAAATCCAACAACTGACTGCTACGATAGTAGATCCCATCTTTGTTTCCTACTGCGATCTTTACACTCTGCATTATCTCTATGCCCAATTATCCTAAAAGCATGATACATACTAAGAGCCTGCCAGCAGTGGTACCAGCTTTCACAGGATCAGCACAAACTGGCAGCAGACATGACAAAGTGTGTGTTTGTGTGTGTTGGCATGGATCAACACATGAGATTTACAGCTGAAGATGATCCTACATGGCTGTCTGTCCAATCTGTTTCCGTGGTAACCGCTGGCCCTCTCAACCCTTAGTTGGGTAAAAATAACAACTTGCGTCTAAGAGACTACATTAGATGTGAGATATTATTAAAGAAGATTGGACAATATACACAGTTCAAAATGAGAGAGAGGGAGGCAGAGGGAGGCAGAGGGAGGCAGAGGGAGGCAGAGGGAGAGTGAGAGTGCGCTGTGGTGGTAGTAAACAACATCAACTCAGACATCTAATTAATATTTCATCATAATAACATGTTGCCTTACATTACTTTGCTTGTGTGTTTGTGTCTCTGTGTGTGTCTATTGCTTTTAATTAGATCAGCCAAGCACTTCTGTAGACAAAGTAAGTTTCTGAAATAGCACCCTATTCATTATATAGTGCACTGCTTTTGACCAGAGCCCATATGTCTCTGGTCAAAAGTAGTGCACTATATAGCAGTACAGATGTAGGATCTTAACTTGATTACCCTGTTGCTGGAGAACGTTTCTGCAATGCAGGACATTTTTTACTTGTAGTGCATTTGCACCCTTTTCCATATATACAGATGTAGTATCTTAATTTTAGCCACTTTGAAATTTCAGACTTGATTTTCCGTTACAAAAAATTTCCATTAATTATAATTCACATAATATTTCACATTTCCTGTTGCTGTAGGATTATTTTCCTTCTTTAGCGAACTGGCTAAAATTAAGATCCTACATCTGTATACATGGAAAAGGGTGCAATTTCAGACGCACATAGGACTCTGAGTACGTCACATAGCCTGATCCCTACATAATATTATGAAGGCCTCCATCCATAGGAGAGGATATCTAGTTAATATATATGCAAAATGCAGAGCAGAATGGAAATTGTGTGCATATTAAGCCTTCTGTTGGCTGATCACTACACTAGGGGAATTAGTCTGTCACCAACTTCAACCAGGGTTTTTCCATAAGCCTCTCTCTCTTTCTCTCTCTCTCTGTTTCTGTCTTTTTCTCTTTCTCTTTCTCTCCGTCTCTCTCAGAGATGAAAGGAAAATTATGTATTAGTTTTAATTCGCTGTAGTGTAAGTTAAATTATTTTCTTTCAGGTGTGAAGCAACACTAGAAAATATTCTATTATGCAAATCTCATTCAAATTGCTGATTCATAGCATATTTAAGGCCCTTTCACATAATAACATGTAGATTTGTTTAAAACACGTTAAATCACAGGTGATAAATTATCTAGGAAATGTCTAACTTGTTTTCAAAGTGGAGTGAAAGTGTTTGCTGAATAACAGACATCAATATATTACTTCTGCAAAATATTTAATTGACTATATCTAATTATAGTAAATGTATTTAGTTGAAGAAGATACTCATGTCTCTGCAACATGGTGTATTTTTCTTTTTCTTACCAAATAAATCATTATTTTCATTGTAATTTTTTGTTGGGGCGGGGGGCTACAGGTCCAATATTCATATATCAATTCACACACTCAGTTTATACCAATATGTACCTGTAGGCTGCCACTAAGAGATGCTTCATATTGATCACACAGGATTTTGTAATAATACAATTGGTATGTAAAGGAACAGAAAGTGGGCCTACACCCCCAACTCCTATTCCACTCTGTCTCCGTCCAACCACCCGCATTCCCCCCACCAGGAACACATGGTTTTCACCCGGTCCCACCCCGCTAGCAACACAGGTTGGTTGTCAGTCCCCACCTCCCCATATCTCTGTCTACCCACCTGCCTCCCCACCACTTATCCCCTATGTGTTGGGCTTTGGATGATTCTAATGTTATAACTTCTAATAGTAACTGTATCTGCTGGCGGATTGGGTGAGAGTGAGGTGATTGCCGTCGTTTCAACCTTGACTTCCAATGCTATGCCGATGACATCCAGATCTGCCTCAGCACCAAATCCCTCCTCAACCCACCTCTGACCCACATTGAATCCTGCCTCTCTACAATAAATGGATGCAACAGTCGGAAGTCCTCTTCATCGGCACCAAATCCGCTCTCACCAAAGCTGGCAACCTCACCCTCACCATTGATGACACCACTGTGTCCCCCCCCCCCCCCACACACAACCTTGGTGTCATCCTGGACTCCACCCTCTCCTTTGAACACCACATGACAGACTGTCAAATCCTCATTCTTCTACCTCCGCAACATAGCCAAAGTCAGGTCCTCCATCTCCAGTCCTGCCTCTGAAACCCTCAATCATGCATTAATCTCCTCCCGTCTTGAGTACTGCAACTCACTGCTCTCCGGCATCAACTCCAGCTCCCTCCATCTGCTCCAAATGGTTCAAAACTCTGCAACCTGACTCCCCACACTATGTCCTGGCAGCACATCACCCCTGTCCTCTGTGAACTCCACTGGGTCCTTGTCTCCCAATGCATTGATTGCAATATCCTCTTTCTGACCTACAAAGTCTTTCACCCCCTTACTTCTCAGACCTTCTTCTCCCCTACCAACCCAGACGTGCACTCCGTTCCACCACAGCAGGCCACTTTGTCATCCCTAGGTCCAAGTTCCAGAGCTTCAGCAACAGGGCCTTCTCCAGGGTTGCTCCTTGACTTTGGAACTCAGTCCCTCCATCCATCCGTGATTCTGATTCCATCACTATCTTTCAGTCTCTCCTTAAGCCCCAACTCTTTGACAAAGCCTAACCTTTTACATTTTGCGCCAAATAGAAATTGAGTGAGCAATAATAGGATCAACGGGTAGTTTACATTGTTTAAGGGATATATCAGTGAAGACCACCTCTTCCAGAGCAATAGGATACAGCATATTTCTCTCTATACTCAGCCAGGGGGTGGAAGAATCATGTCTAAACCAATTTAGGATGGGGAGAAATGCTAGTGCCTGGAAATACAATTTAAAGTTTGGTGCAGATAGTCCTGCCTATGTCTTTCTCTCTTTGTATGCTTGATAATTTTATCCGGGATCGCTTACCTTGCCATACCTTGGCATATAATGAAGAGATCTGACCATTCTAGTCTATCAAAAACTTTTTTTGCATCAAGAGATAAAACAGCCCAAGGAGCTGTTGTTTCTGATGAAGTATCTAAGATTTGTAATAGTCGACGGAGGTTATACGAGAATAAAGTTTAACAAACCCGTTTCGTCCTTGTGGACCGATTTGGATAAGTAAGTCTTGAGACGGGACGACAACATTTAGAAAAAATTGCAATAGTCAGAACATTGGGTGGCATCCTTACCTTTTCTTAATAAAAGGGAAATTAGTGCTGTATTCACATCTCTCACAAATAAACCTTTGTGAACGCCTGTGTTAATCATTTCGAGCAATAGTGGACCTAATTGATTCCAAAATGTAAAATAGACCTCAGGAGGAATACCATCTTATTCAGATGATTTGCCTTTATTCATGCTATCCCATGCCTTTTTGAGTTCATTGAGAAATATTTGAGCTTCCAGCGAGGAGGCTTCCTCTGTTGAGAGAAGAGGAGCTCTTCATACTTTTAGAAAGGATTTACAAATGTATACCTCTTTTTTTCCCTCTCCAATTGGTATTTACAATTGGGGAGAAACACAATCCTGCCAAGCCGCACTGCTTCTTGACACACTGCTCACTTAACCTGGAAGCCAGCCTCACCAATTTGAAACACCGTACAACTGGCAACCGTGTCTTGTGGCATGCGCCTGGGCCGCCACAAGAGTCGCTACAGCGCGATGGGACAAGGACAGCCCAGCCAAACCCTAACCTGGACGACGCTGGGCCAATTGTGCGCCGCCTCATGGGTCTCCCGGTCACGGCCGGCTGCGACACAACCCGGGATCGAACCCAGAGCTGTAGTGACGCCTCAAGCACTGCAATGCACTACAGTGCCTTAGACCGCTGCGCCACTCGGGAGGCCCGTAATTCCCAGTGTGTGATCTATGTGATCATTACTGCATAGCGTGTTGGCCAATAAACAACTGAGACGATTACCATGGAAGTAAAGGTTGAGTTTAACTCAATGGAAAGCAAATTCTGCTCTCTGTCTTATCAATAAATTAACATTTCCAGTTCTGATATCTTATTAGTTGCATTATTTTTAATAAAACCTTTGGTGGCATCCCATAGTTTCCTGGGGTCATCGACTGAATTTTTATTGATCATTATGAATGACTTTAGTTCAATTTAAAATTGATCACAAAATGTACGATTATGTAGTAGTGAAACGTTGAAACACACATCTTGTGGCCCTTAGGAGATTCGGAAATGTGTAATTGGCAGTAGTAGGTCTGGTGATTGGACAAGATCATATATTGAATTTCTATTTTCTTAATATTTGAAAATAGAGGTCTAGATGATAATATATAATCGATTAGGGAGAATGTTTTATGCCTGCTTGAGTAGAAGAGGCTGATGAAAAAGCAGCCAGTTTGTACAAATGGTTCTGCATTCTATGTGTGTCCTTATGGAGCAGGTGTGTTTCTTTGAAGCGTTGCTATAGCAATATGGTTTCTTGCTAGGATATCAAAACAGCTGGAACGTTTGATAGGACAATTTAGGGCTTTAAGAGTAGCTAGCGTTGCCATTGTTTTTCAAACAGGAATGTTATATTAAAAATGTCATTGTTATCTTTAGTGTTGATAAGCCTATGGATGTGTAACAAAAGCAGGATCCACTGGGGAACCCACCCATTGGTCGTCAAAAATGATGTGCAAGAAATGCAATCCATAATCTAGACCTTCACAATAATTAATCATAACCTGTAAGCCAAGTCCTCCCTGGGAGATAAACTCATTAGCGTAAACGGAGGGGGACAGCAAAAAAAAAAAAAAATGAATTTTGTGGTACTGGCCATCTATCCTCAACAGTAGTACGTTAAAAATAGTAGGGGAATAGCTTCCAATTTAAATAGCCATATTTAGCCCATATAGGGATGCAGTGCACTGTAGCCCCACAAGGAAGCAGCCCCAGTCTGTATGACCCTTCAATAAATTGACCATTGTTCATTAATTGGCATGGTGTCATCATTGTCTAAATGTCCTGGACCATAGGCAATATAATATTAAACAAAGTCCAATGTTCAACAATAATTATAATAATAAAAGTGATATTTTTACCCAATTGAAGGGGTGTCCTCGTCATTGTCTTATGCTGATGGCAGCATCATAGCCATAGGCTAGGCTGTATGATCTATTGTCTGGATCTCTGGTTTTGATAACCATAGATATAGAACCCTAGATAGATAAGCTGGTGTTGTCGAGCCCCTATATGATATATTGTCTATGCTAATGCCTTTATCTGTTCTGAAGATGGTGCTCCTCTGAGTGGGCTGTCGTGGCCGTCATCTCTGGCAGTGCATTTGTTGTTGTTGTTATTAAGCTGTAATACCTCACTCTGTCCTGCAGATGGTGCTCCTCTGAGTGGGCTGTCGTGGCCGTCGTCTCTGGCGGTGGTGGCTGTTTCCTTGTCTGGTCTCTTCACCTTTGTCTTCCTCATGCTGGCCTGCCTCTGCTGCAAGAAGGGACACATCGGCTTTAAGGTGAGGCTCAGACACCGACGTACGCATGGACGCACACACACACACACTCACACAGACGCGCACACTGCACCATGTACTATTTTCCATTTGGAAGTGCTGTTCATATAAGTGACCTGCAAACTAACACAGAGCTGATGACAGCAATTAGACGGGTTTGACATGTTACTCCCTCAAACTGCTCTCAGATAAAACCTCCTCCAGTGACTGTGTGTGTGTGTGTGCTCTGACACATTTTTAGCTCCTAAGCAATTTTGCAGTATTTTTTTTTAAACATTATTAGCCTAGAACATTTTTTTGAGTTATTACATAAACCGGAAATAACTTTGGGATATCAGAGCGGCAGTAACTCACCAGCATTCCGACCAGAAATACGGCTTTCCCGAATTGGATCCTTTGTTCGTACCCTCCAGGGCAATTTAACGTATGCCAGAGGCTGCTCCAAGACTCCGCTGGCAGAGAAGAGGTATTCGTAGTGGACTTCTAGTCTGACTCAGGTGTGCACTTCTGAGTATATTCCTCATAAATGTTCAGTCCCTGGACAATAAAGTAGACCAGCTCAGGGCCAAGATCTCCTTCCAGAGAGACAACAGGGACTGCAACATACTCTGTTTAACGGAATCATAGCTCTCTCCGGATATACATTTACTGTCCCAGTCCATACAGCCAGCTGGGTTCTCAGTACATTGTGCAGATAGGAATAAAGAACTCTTCGGGAAGAAGAAAGGTGGAAGTGTGTGTTTCATGATTAACTACTCATGGTGTGATTGTGGTAACATACAGGAACTCAAGTCCTTTTGTTCACACAACCTATAATCCCTCACAATCAAATGCCGACCACATTACCTCCCAAGATAATTATCTTTGGTTATTGTCACAGCTGTGTATATTCCCCCTCAAGCCGATACCACGATGGCCCTTTAGGAACTACACTGGACTTTTTGAAAACTAATATCTCGAGGCCGCATTTATTGTAGCAGGGGATTTTAATAAAGCAAATCTGAGGAAAACGCAACCAAAGTTCTATCAACACATTGCCTGTAGTACTCGCACTTTGTTACTCTCTCTTCCGGGATGGCTACAAGGCCCTCCCCCGCCCTCCCTTCGGCAAATCAGATCACAAATCCATTCTGCTCCTCCCTTCCTATAGGCAGGAACTCAAACAGAAAGTACCCGTGCTAAGGTCTATTCAATGTTGTTCTGACCAATCGAAATCTATGCTTCAAGATTGTTTTGATCACGCTGACTGGGATATGTTCCGGGTTGCCTCTGAGACTAACATTGACGTATATACTGACAAGGTGACCGAGTTCATAAGGAAATGTATAGGGGATGTTGTTCCCACTGTGATGATTAAAACCTAGCCAAACCAAAAACCGTGGATAGATTGCAGCATTCAAAACGGAAAGCGTTACCCACCGCATTTAAGTCCTCAAAGCATGCACAGACCAGCTGGCTGGAGTGTTTACAAACATATTAAATCTCTCCCTGTCCCAGTCTGCTGTTCCTACTTGCTTCAAGATGTCCACCATTGTTCCTGAACCCAAGAAAGCAAAGTTAACTGAACTAAATGACTATCGCCCCGTAGCACTCACTTCTGTCATCATGAAGTGCTTTGAGTGTCACGGATCCCTCCGGAACTTTCATTACACACACCTGTCCCCTATTCCCACTGATTAGTACTTGTATAAGTGTGCCCTTTGGTTTCCATTGGGCTGTCCATTATTGTTACAATGTCCATTGGTGCGTGTGTGTACCTGTGCTGTTTGTTTTGGGCTTTCGTGCCATTGTGGATTGTGCAGATGATTACGGGTCTCGTCCCGTGTGTTAATCATTGTGTGCATGTGTTATTTATTCAAGGTACTCCTCGCTCTTTTGTTTGGGTTTCAACACTGTGTTTTTGTATGGTGTTTGTTTGGTCTTCGTCCCCTTGCCTTTACACGGCATGCCGTAATTTGGGTACAATAGAAAAAACTATTACGCATTCCTGCGTCTGTCTCCTGAATCATTTATGCAAGCGTGACATTGAGAGGCTAATTAAGGATCATATCACCTCCACCTTACCTGACACCCTAGACCCACTGCAATTTGCATACGGCCCACGGACAATGCAATCGCCATCGCACTGCACATCTGGACAAGATGAATACCTATGTAAGAATGTTGTTCATTGACTACAGCTTAGCCTTCAATACCATAGTACCCTCCAAGCTTATCATTAAGCTTGGGGCCCTGAGTCTGAATCATGCCCTGTGTAACTGTGTCCTGGACTTCCTGACGGAACGCTCCCAGGTAGAGAAGGTAGGAAACAACACCTCCACTTCTCTGATCCTCAACACAGGAGCCCCACAAAGGTGCGTTTTTAGGTCTCTCCTGTACTCCCTGTTCATCCATGACTGAGTGGCCACGCATGCCTCCAACTCAATCATCAAGTTTGCAGACGACATAACAATGGTAGGCCTGATTACCAATAATGGCGAAACAGTCTACAGGGAGGAGGTGAGGGCCATGGGAGTGTGGTGCCAGGAAAATAACTTTTCCCTCAACAAAACGAAGGAGCTGAACAGCAGAGGGAGCACAGCAGAGGGATAGCAGAGGGAGTACGCCCCAATCCAAATCGACGGGCCGCAGTGGAGAAGGTGAAAAGCTTCAAGTTCCTTGGTGCACACATCACTGACAATCTGAAATGGTCCACCCACACATACAGTGTGGTGAAGAAGGCACAACAGCGCCTCTTCAACCTCAGGAGGCTGAAGAAATTCAGCTAGGACACTAAGACCCTTACAAACTTTTACAGATGCACTATTGAGAGCATCCTGTCAGGCTTCATCACCGCCTGGTACGGCAACTGTATCGTTCGCAACCGCAGGGCTCTCCAGAGGGTGATGCGGTCAGCCCAACGCATCACTGGGGGCATACTGCCTGCCCTCCAGGATGTCTACAGCACCCGATGTCACAGGAAGGGCAAAAAAATCATTAAGGACATCAACTATCCGAGCCACGGCCTGTTCACCCACCGCTATCATTCAGAAGGCGAGATCAGTACAGGTGCATCAATGCTGGGACCGAGAGACTGAAAAACATCTATCAAAAAAAAGTTTATTTGTCACGTGCGCCGACTACAACAGGTGTAGACCTTACAGTGAAATGCTTACTTACCAACAATGCAAAAAAAGGTATTAGGTGAACAATAGGTAAGTAAAGAAATAAAAATAACAGTAAAACGACAGTGAACAATAACAGTAGCGAGGCTATATACAGTAGCGAGGCTATAACAGTAGCGGGGCTACATACAGGCAACGGTTAGTCAGGCTGATTGAGGTAGTATGTACATGTAGATATGGTTAAAGTGATTATTCATATACGATGAACAGAGAGTAGCAGTAGCGTAAAAGAGGGGTTGGTGGGTGGTGGGTGGCGGGACACAATGCAGATAACCTGGTTAGCCAATGTGCGGGAGCACTGGTTGGTCGGCCCAATTAAGGTAGTATGTACATGAATGTATAGTTAAAGTGACTATGCATATATGATTAACAGAGAGTAGCAGCAGCGTAAAAGGGGGGTTGGGGTAGGGGCACACAATGCAAATAGTCTGTGTAGCCATTTGATTACCTGTTCAAGAGTCTTATGGCTTGGGTGTAAAAACTGTTGAGAAGCCTTTTTGTCCTAGACTTGGCGCTCCGGTACCGTTTGCCATGCGGTAGTAGAGAGAACAGTCTATGACTGGTGGCTGGGGTCTTTGACAATTTTTAGGGCCTTCCTCTGACACTGCCTGGTGTAGAGTTCATGGATGGCAGACAGCTGTCATGATGTTGGCCTGAGGGGGGAGGTTTATGACCCCCATAAATACCTTTCCCCTTTTTCCTCTCTCTACTCTACCGATGTGACTATTGAAAATTCCTTTGTTAACATAGAGAGTCTGGTGACATCAGAAGATGGGAAACGGAACCATATTTCGGTAATCCAACCAGTTGAAAATATGCGTTGGGACTTAATGAATATGATGTCAGTTCAGTTGGCGTCTGAGACATGATTACTGATGATAGGACGACATAAACTGTATCTTGGATAATCTACACATTCTAGTTATCAGATTCACGTGGAATTGTTGTGCAATTTAAATGTTTAAATATGAAACTATTTGTGAAAAGATGAAATGTAACTTTTAGCTTCTTAATGAGAGAATGGTTTGTCAGAAGAACACCACTCTGCTCACTCAGAAGCCCCGCCCAAGTGAACAGACATGGGTTATAAACTATGAAACACAGCCCTCTCTCCCAATCCTATATAAGCCCCTTGACGAAAATGTAACTTTCTGTTCCGAGGACGTTAGGGCGACGGTCCTACGTTAACTTCTTAAGGCTGCAGCCTCGCGTCGGTACACATATGACAACAGCCACTTCAAGTGCAGGGCGCGAAATTCAAAAGATATATTTTTTAAATATTTAACTTTCACACATTAACAAGTCCAATACAGCAAATGAAAGGTACACATCTTGTGAATCCAGCCAACATGTCCGATTTTTAAAATGTTTTACAGCGAAAACAGCACGTATATTTATGTTAGCTCACCACCAAATACAAAAAAGGACAGACATTTTTCACAGCACAGGTAGCATGCACAAAGCCAACCTAACTAACCAAGAACCAACCAAACTAACCAACAAACAACTTCATCAGATGACAGTCTTATAACATGTTATACAATAAATCTATGTTTTGTTCGAAAAATGTGCATATTTCAGGTATAAATCATAGTTTACATTGCAGCTACAATCAGAAATTGCACCGAAAGCAGCCATAATAATTACAGACACCAACGTCAAATACCTAAATACTCATCTTAAAACATTTCTGAAAAATACATAGTGTACAGCAAATGAAAGACAGGCATCTTGTGATTCCAGCCAATATTTCCGATTTCTTAAGTGTTTTACAGCGAAAACACAATATAGCATTATATTAGCTTACCACAATAGCCAGAAACACAAGCCATTCCCCAGCAGCAAAAGTTAGCGATCGTAACAAACCAGCAAAAGATATATAATTTTTGACTAACCTTGATAAGCTTCATCAGATGACAGTCCTATAACATCAGGTTATACATACACTTATGTTTTGTTCGAAAATGTGCATATTTAGAGCTGAAATCAGTGGTTATACATTGTGCTAACGTAGCATCTTTTTCCCAGAATGTGCGGATATTTTTATGGCACTCAACTATTCTGACCAAATAACTATACATAAACGTTACTAAAAAATACATGTTGTATAGGAAATGATAGATACACTAGTTCTTAATGCAATCGCCGTGTTAGAATTCTAAAAATAACTTCATTACGACATCCAGCTTAGGTATAGCGAGAGAGTACCCAAAATCTGGGCGCAAACGACTATTTCACATGTTCGACAGATATATGAAATAGCATCATAAAATGGGTCCTACTTTTGATGATCTTTCATCAGAATGTTGTACAAGGGGTCCTTTGTCGGGAACAATCGTTGTTTGGATTTAGAATGTCCTCTTCTCCAGTCAATTAGCACGGAAAGCTAGCAAAGTAGCCCGAAGCTCTCCTTCCTGAACAAAGGCACACAACGCAACACGCCTAACGTCCCGAATAAATTTCAATAATCTAATAAAACTATATTGAAAAAACATACTTTACGATGATATTGTCACATGTATCAAATAAAATCAAAGCCGGAGATATTAGTCGTCCATAACGACAGCTTATCAGAAGGCAAATCCAGGTCCCTTCACGCGCTCTCCAGAAAACAGGAAACTGGTGACACGTCATGCCGAGAGCTATTATTCGACCCCAGATCAAGTTACACACTCCATTTCTTCTCTCACTGCTTGTCGACATCTAGTGGAAGACGTATGAAGTGCATGTATTCTAATAAATATCAAGGACCTTTATAGGCAGGGCCTAGAACAGAGCATCGATTTCAGATTTTCCACTTCCTGTTAGGAAGTTTGCTGCAAAATGAGTTCTGTTTTACTCACAGATATAATTCAAACAGTTTTAGAAACTAGAGAGTGTTTTCTATCCAATAGTAATAATAATATGCATATTGTACGAGAAAGAATTGAGTACGAGGCCGTTTGAAATGGGCACCTTTTATCCGGCTACTCAATACTGCCCCTGCAGCCCAAACAGGTTAAAAGGGCTCAGATAATAACCTGTTCCAAGGATGTGTGGACTTGAGGTCCCCACGTTGAAAGGACAAAGACCACCTACAGAACTAAGCCACTCTTAGTCCAAATCAATTCAATCAATTGAATTTACCACAGGTGGACTCCAATCAAGTTGTGTTTGTATTTGTATTTATTATGGATCCTCATTAGCTACTCTTCCTGTGGTCCAGCAAAATTAAGGCAGTTATCCAATTTTAAAAACATGACAATACATTCATAACATATTTCACAACACACTAAGTGTGTGCCCTCAGGCCCCTACTCCACTACCACATATCTACAACACAAAATCCATGTGTACGTGTGTGTATATGTTATCATGTATGTGTATGCATGTGTCTGTGCCTATGTTTGTATAGCTTCACAGTCTGATTTTACTACTTGCATCAGTTAACTGATGTGGAATAGAGTTCCATGTAGTCATGGCTCTATGTAGTGCTGTGCACCTCCCATAGTCTGTTCTGGACTTGGTGACTGTGAAGAGACCTCTGGTGGCATGTCTTGTGGGGTATACATGGGTGTCTGAGCTGTGTGCTAGTCATTTAAACAGACAGCTTGGTGCTTTCAGCAAGTCAATACCTCTCAGAAATACAAGTAGTGATGAAGTCAATCTCTCCTCCACTTTGAGCCAGGAGAGATTGACATGCATATTTTTAATGTTTGCTCTCTGTGTACATCCAAGGGCCAGCCATGCTGCCCTGTTCTGAGCCAATTGCAATTTTCCTAAGTCCCTCTTTGTGGCACCTGACCACACGACTGAACAGTAGTCCAGATGCGACAAAACTAGAGCCTGTAGGACCTGCCTTGTTGTTAGTGCTGTTAAGAATGTAGAGTAGCGTTTTATTATGGACAGTCTTAGCTACTGTTGTGTCAATATGTTTAGACCATGACCATTTAAAATCCAGGGTTACTCCAAGCATTTGTCACCTCAACTTGCTCTATTTCCACATTATTTATTACAAGATTTTGTTGAGGTTTAGGGTTTAGTGAATGATTTGTCCCAAATACAATGCATTTAGTTAATTGTTTTAAATTTTGGACTAACTTATTCTTTGCCACCTATTCTGAACTATCTGCAGCTATTTGTTACGTGTTGCAGTCGCTGTAGCAGCTGACGTGTATAGTGTTGAGTCTAGAGGTCGACCGATTATGATTTTTCAACGCCGATACCGATACCGATTATTGGAGGGCTAAAAAGCCGATACCGGTTAATCGGCTGATTAAAAAAATAATGACAATTACAACAATACTGAATGAACACTTATTTTAACTTAATACATAAATAAAATCAATTTAGCCTCAAATAAATAATGAAACATGTTCAATTTGGTTTAAATAATGCAAAAACTAAGTGTTGGAGAAGAAATTAAAGTGCAATATGTGCCATGTAAGAAAGCTAACGTTTAAGTTCCTTGCTCAGAACATGAGAACATATGAAAGCTGGTGGTTCCTTTTTCTTATGGCTGCATCCCGCTACCGGGATCGATATGACAGCAGCCAGAGAAAGTGCAGGGCGCCAAATTCAAACAACAGAAATCTCATAATTAAAATTCCTCAAACATACATGTGTCTTATATCATTTTAAAGGTATTCTTGTTGTTAATCCCACCAAAGTGTCCGATTTCAAATATGCTTTTCAGCGAAAGCACTACAAACGATTATGTTAGGTCACCATCAAACCACAATAAGCACAGCCATTTTTCCGGCGAAAGATAGCAGTCAGAAAAAGCAGAAATGGAGAGAAAATAAATCACTAACCTTTGATTATCTTCATCAGATGACACTCATAGGACTTAAGAATAAGAAGTTAACATGAGTTTTCAATATTCCCAGGTAAGAAGTTTTAGGTTGTAGTTATTATAGGAATTATATGACTATTTCTCTCTACACGATTTGTATTTCATATACCTTTGACTATATACCTTTGGATGTTCTTATAGGCACTTTAGTATTGCCAGTGTAACAGTATAGCTTCCATCCCTCTCCTCGCCGCTACCTGGGCTCGAACCAGGAACACATCGACAACAGCCACCCTCGAAGCAGCGTTACCCATGCAGAGCAAGGGGAACAACTACTCCAAGTCTCAGAGCGAGTGACGTTTGAAATGCTATTAGTGCGCACCCCGCTAACTAGCTAGCCATTTCACATCGGTTACACCAGCCTAATCTCGGGAGTTGATAGGCTTGAATTCATAAACAGCAGAGCTGCTGGCAAAACGCACGAAAGTGCTGTTTGAATGAATGCTTACGAGCCTGCTGGTGCCCATAATCGCTCAGTCAGACTGCTCTATCAAATCATAGACTTAATTATGACATAATAACACACAGAAATATGAGCCTTAGGTCATTAATATGGTCGAATCTGGAAACTATCATCTCGAAAACAAAACATTTATTCTTTCAGTGAAATATGGAACCGTTCCGTATTTTATCTAACGGGTGGCATCCATCAGTCTAAGTATTCCTGTTACATTGCACAACCTTCAATGTTATGTCATAATTACGTAAACTTCTGGCAAATTAGTTCGCAACGAGCCAGGCGGCCCAAACTGTTGCATATACCCTGATTCTGCGTGCAATGAACGCAAGAGAAGTGACACAATTTCACCTGGTTAATATTGCCTGCTAACCTGGATTTCTTTTAGCTAAATATGCAGGTTTAAAAATATATACTTCTGTGTATTGATTTTAAGAAAGGCATTGATGTTTATGGTTAGGTACACGTTGGAGCAACGACAGTCCTTTTTTGCGAATGCGCACTGCATCGATTATATGCAACGCAGGACACGCTAGATAAACTAGTAATATCATCAACCATGTGTAGTTATAACTAGTGATTATGATTGATTGATTGATTGTTTTTTATAAGATAAGTTTAATGCTAGCTAGCAACTTACCTTGGCTTCTTACTGCATTCGCGTAACAGGCAGGCTCCTCGTGGAGTGCAATGTAAGGCAGGTGGTTAGAGCGTTGGACTAGTTAATTGTAAGGTTGCAAGATTGAATCCCTGAGCTGACAAGGTAAAAATCTGTCGTTCTGCCCCTGAACAAGGCAGTTAACCCACCGTTCCTAGGCCGTCATTGAAAATAAGAATGTGTTCTTAACTGACTTGCTAGATAAATAAAGGTGAAAAAAAAAAAAAAAAGAGGTTTATGAAAACCCTGAAATCGGCCCTAATTAATCGGCCATTCTGATTAATCGGTCGACCTCTAGTTGAGTCATCTGCATACATAGATACACTGGCTTTACTCAAGGCCAGTGGTATGTCATTAGTAAAGACAACAAATTAAGGGGCCTAGACAGCTGCCCTGGAGAATTCCTGATTCTACCTGGATTATGTTGGAGAGTTTTCCCTCTGTGTTCTGTTAGACAGTTAACTCGTTATCCACGATATAGCAGGGGGTGTAAAGCCATAACGCATAAGTTTTTCCAGCAACAGACTATGATCGATAATGTCAAAAGCCGCACTGAAGTCTAACAAAACAGCCCCCACAATCTTTTTATCATAAATTTATCTCAGCCAATCATTAGTCATTTGTGTAAATGCTGTGCTTGTTGAATGTCCTTCCCTATAGGCATGCTGAAAGTCTGTTGTCAATTTGTTTACTGTAAAATAGCATTGTATCTGGTCAAACACAATTTTTCCCAAAACTTTACTCAGGGTTGGTAACAGGCTGATTGGTCAGCTATTTGTACTAGTAAAGGGGGCTTTACTATTCTTAGGTAGCTGTCACGACTTCCGCTGAAGTCGGCCCTTCTCCTTGTTCGGGTGGTGTTCGGCGGTCGACGTCACCGGCTTTCTAGTCACCACCGATCCATTTTTCTGTTTCGTTTTGTTTTGTCTGCATAATTACACACCTGGTTTCAATTCCCCTATTATGTTCCCTATTTAACCCTCTGGCTTTCATTTCTGTTTTGTCCGTGATTGTTTGTTACGTTAGTGGTTGTTGTTTTTTCTTATGATGTTTTGTAATTATTCCCTTTGTGGAATTTTGCTGTGATTTGAGTAAACGTTTTGTGTTTCGCTCAAACACCTGTGTCCTGCATTTGACTCTGCTACTTCGCCGTACACAACCCTGACAGTAGCAGACTGAATTTTGCTTCCCTCCAGCCCTGAGGGCACACACTTTCTTGTAGGCTTAAATTAAAGATTTGGCAAATAGGAGTGGAAATTTCATCTGCTATTATCCTTTTAAAGTAGTTGGCAATATTAGTCAGTTTTGTGATGCATGAGCCATCTGATTCAATGAATCATGGAGCTGAGTTTGTAGGCACTGGTTACAGTCTATAGATTTATCTTGAGTGGGCAGCTTGATGAAATCCAGTCAATATTTAAGTCACCCAGAAAATGACTGTTAGGACTTGGTGGTCTATAGCAGCTTTCCACAAGAATGGGCTTTAGGTGAGGCAGATGAACCTGTAGCCATATTATTTCAACAGTATTTAACATGAGTTCCTCTCGAATCTTTACAGGAATGTGGCTGTGAATTTAAACAGCAACACCTCCACCCCTGGCATTTCTGTAAATGTTATGACCTTGTCTTGCTACCACTGTATCATCAAAGCTATTGTCTAAGTGAGTTTCAGAGATAGTCAGAATATGAATGTCATCTGTTACTAGCAAGTTATTAATTTCATGAACCTTGTTTCTTAAGCTACATGTGTTAACATGGGCTATTTTGAGCACTTTTCTGGGATACATGCTTGTTTTCATTGCTTTACTGGGAAGCTTAGAAGAAGTAGATATTCTCATGTTATTTATGTTAGTGCAGGGTGAGCTACACACAGTGGACTTCCTACTTGGGGCCCACAGCCTCAGTGCTAACAGCATAGATCTGGTTCATAGGCACATGATTGCTGCATACAATAGCTGCAGGATCAGCAGAGACATTCAGTGCAGTTAGAAGGACATAAATTAGGTTACTTACATTGTGTCTACCAATGCCCCTGGTATAATGTACATTTGCTAAAGCATTATGATGACTCAGCAAACCAATGGTTGGGATTTACTGAGCTGGGCTTGGGTCATTGATAAGTCATTGTCTCAATGCAGCCTTATAATTCTGTGAAAGGATCCAGGAACCCAAATGATTTGGGTGGATTCCATCCTCCTTATAAAACGTGTTTTGTTTCCAAAAGGTTTCGAAATGGTCAACAAAAGCTACACCCAGTGAGCTGCAATAATCACGTAGCCAGTTGTGAAGAGAAAGAATCATGCTAAAGCGTTCAATACCACGATTGAGAGAGGACACAGGGCCAGATATGATGGGTATTTTATTAGTGTCTAGCAGAGTCAATCAGCTCTTTGAAATCCCCTGTTAAGAGCTGCCCTTCATAATGTCATTGTAACCCACATGGACTATGATAGAATTGATGTCCATGTCCTGGCGTAGTACATTTGTGAGCAGCTTAGTAATGTCATTTACTCGACCTCCGGGATAGGACATTGTTTTTGCACCAGGAACAGTCACATTATTACTATGGAGCTGACCAAAATCCCGGCTGGTGAGAAGGATGAGGAAAGGATGAGGTTGCCTGCATCGACTTCGAAATCGTAGGGGAAGGAGTAAGAGTAGGCACAGCGGCCGCAGACACAGGAACCCCCAGCAACGAAGGTGCAGGAAGATCAGGCTCCAGGGCTGTGAAACTATTTGTTGTTTGTATCTGCTCTAGGCCTCTCGTTGGGAGTGTAGACTGTCTTCGTCTTCCACGGCTCGTGACATGTGACCATCTTTGATTGCCATGCTCCTCTTGCTGTGCTCCTTCGACTCCGATATCAGATGGGGGAAGAGAGGCAGGAAATGGCTCCCCTGGCGAATGAACTCCGGGCAACACCGCCCAGTCGGATTACGAAAAATTACAAGATGGAGATGCATCCAACATGCGCGAACTCTGTCCAGCCACCGGCGTAGAAAAGGTAAACATTCCACCCTGTGTTTTCCCAAGTTCCTTACGAAGGCTGGTGACCTGCGTGATCAAGGAAGGCAACTTAAGCCTATAATCCTCGGCAAGCAAACAATTGTCGCATTGGAACTCTGAGTGATCCAGTTTGTCCCAAAAAACAAAGCGTTGTAGTTACAGCTCCTAAAGCGCTAGAACCGTTCAGTTACTTCTCCAGACAAAGGAGGTCTCCATTGGAAAACTCATCTGGGACTAACTTCGTTAACTAACGTTAACAGCTTAGCTAGGTTAGCGGCTCTTTCAAGCAAACTTTAACCTGTCAGTTAAGCGGGATTCTGGGACAAGAAATTGAGGTCCTAGCTGGTAAAAGAAAACTGCGTCGCGGAATCCATGCAAAAACAAGTTAGCTATTTATGTTGAACAAAGATTAGTTCTTTTTTTGTTAAAATAACAAACCAAGTTTTGCCAGCATACAGTGTTCAGCTACGCACTTTGATGACGTATGGGTTGACGCGATGTTAGTGAACAATGTAATGCTAGAATTATCTCAAGCATGATCAATGGAAACAGCATGCACCTAAGCTCAATTTTGATTCTTATAGCAAAGGGTCTGAATACTTATGTAAATAAGGTATTTCTGTTTTAATTATTTTATAAATGTGCAAAAAAAAAACTGTTTTCGCTTTGTCATAATGGGGTATTGTGTGTTGATTGATACATTTTAGAATAAGCCTGTAACGTAATAAAATGTGAAAAAAGTCAAGGGGTCTGAATACTTTCCGAATGTACTGTGTGTGTATATATATATATACACTGTATTTATAGTCCGGACTCCGACATTGCTCGTAATATATTTATTTATCTGAATTCCATTCTTTTACATTTAGATTTGTGTGTATTGTTGTGAATTGTTATGTCGTGTCTTTGACTATGAAGATTAATTGCTATGACATGCTATTCTATAAAATAATTTCTCCGTAATTAATATTACCTGATTGAACTAATCATGTAAATATAATTAACTAGAGAGGGACACCACGAAAGAATATTTATAGAGCTGTTATCTTCCGAATAAACTCTTAAAGATTTAGTAATATTTTACATCCATAGCAGTCACATTAATCGTCATTTTATTCAGTCTCATCTGAAAGTGGTAAATCCTTGGTTATCTGCAAGAATCCTGGCTAACAAGTTGAATCAGCAATACAAAATTGGGTTTAATTATTTATTTACTAAATACCTAACTAATCACACAGAATCACACATAACACAATTAAATCATAACTTGATTACAAACTCGTCATAAAGGAAAACGTCCCTAGCGGGCGGAATAGATATGACAGCTTGTTACACAAAGAAAAGGGGCGGGATTTTAGTGAAAGAGCGGGAGACTGGAACATAGGCGAAGCTGTGTTATCGTAAATACAGTATCTTATGCATTCTAAATTACCGCCCATTTGAAGAAGGAAAATGCAATAAATATTTACTCTGAGCTGCGCTTCAGTAGGTTGGTGGTAGATGGAAGACCGTATCGCCAACCCGAGTCCTCTGTCCTTTGAAGAATGTCTCTGGTGGTCACTGGATACTTTGGAGTAACGTCGTGTGTAGTAGACGGGATACTCTGACTGTCCTTCCTAACCTGCGTTTGTAGCAGCTGTTGCCAACTCAACGGCTAGGAGGTATCACTTCTGTAGTGAATACGAGTTCAAAGTTCATACCATTTGCAACCAAAGTCCATGCTGATGTTGGCTTAGTTCTGTAGTTATTATCTGAACCATTCTGACATCGGATCGTCATCCTAAATGTACCCGGAACAGCAAGTTATATTTTTGTCAATGGCTTTTATAGTGGAGGGAGAGGGGTGTGTCTGAAAAGTTTATAACCCATGTCTCTTCACAGGGGCGGCCCCTAGTTGAGCAGAAGCCCAAATTTATGAAAATCCAAATCTCTCATTTGGAAGCTAAAATTACATTTAATCTCTTCACAAATAATTTAATATTCAAACATTTGAATTAAACAACAATTCCATGTGAATCCGATACCTCTGACGTTTAGACTTTCCACAGTAGAGTTTATGTCATTCTATCATTGATGAGAATGTATCAGAGGGCAACCGAACTGACATCATATACCTTAAGTACCACCGCATATGTTCAGTTGGTCGGATTACCAGAATATAGTTCATTTCCCCCCACTTCTGATGTTCCCAGAATCTCTATGTTAACCAAGGGGTTTTCTTATGTCACATCAGTTATAGTAGGGAGAGGGAAAAGGGGGGAAAGAGGTATTTATGACTGTCATAAACCTACCCCTAGGCCAACGTCATGACAGTCCCCCCATGTTGGGTTCAATCTTGCGATTAACCTGCATGTTGCAAACCAACATAAAAATGACCGTGGGTTGTCCTGGTTGTGGACCATCGTTGTGGTCCCCCTCTGGTGGTCGACCCGGGTAGGGTGTCTGCAAATGAAGAAGTCTGCTCCATGGCTGGACAGCAGATGTCCAGTTGGTGATCACTGTTGCAGTCCCCCCTCTGGTGTGGTCGACCCGGGTAGGGTGTCTGCAAATGAAGAAGTCTGCTCCATGGCTGGACAGCAGATGTCCAGTTGGTGATCACTGTTGCAGTCCCCCCTCTGGTGTGGTCGACCCGGGTAGGGTGTCTGCAATTGAAGAAGTCTGCTCCATGGCTGGGCAGCGGGGGTCCGGATTGGGATCGCCGTTCCGGACCCATCGTCTGGTCGTCCAGACTGGAAGATCTGGGCAGTAACTTAGGCAGATGTTAACAACGCACACACACTCATGAAATATATCATTACATTTCCTCCCAAATGAGCGGCGTTGTGGCACTAACTGATGGTTGTATGAGGAAGTTGTTTATGGATCTATCACTTTCTACATGCCTAAGAAAATGAAACAAAATGAATGAAAGCATAAACAAAACAAAATATAGTTATGCCACCTTAACCATCTAATTGGACTGTATTCTATCTACGTCCATGGTCTTGGCAAAATGACCCTATCATGGCATTGTCTAATGTCATATCTAGGGCTCTTCTAATTTGCGGGGTGTTGGTTAGGGTACTATCCTAAGTTGATAACTATATGATACGTCTACAGCTGTAAGGCACTAGTTTTGGGCAGTCTACAGGGATGACCTATGGACTTCTGAGAAGAAAACTGGTGAGTGCTGTAGAGTTAAAGGCCTCAAAATAAGTGTTCAACTTTACTAAGGCTGGTATTTTGCTCGGACCCTTAAGTGATCCTAGCATAAATCCTAATTGGATGTTCCGTTGTACATGTGCGTTTATGCGTACGCAAGCACACATGTCAAGGGAAGGAAACCAAGTATCCTGGCAGATTACAACTTGTTCAGAATGAGTCTGACGTAGTCAGGTAATTTTCAGGTCAATGCCTGGAGGTCAGTCAGAATTGGTGTCGAGGGAGTCTGTAGTGGTTTTACTACCAGTCACTGTCTTCCACTATTGTAGTGGCAGTAGGTATGAAGAAATATACTTCATAGCTATGTTATCCACGGAGGAGCTAACCTCATGACGGAAGTATTAGACCAGTCGTACGTGGTGTGATCGTGGTTCCTGCCTTCTAATAACTTTTCTCCTGAACGGAGGGTTCTATTTATTAGTGGCGTGTGTAACCATTGGAAGAGTGCAATGGAGATTCCCTTCCCTGCCTTGCACTCTGAGTGACTCCTATGTTGCTATTATCAATAGCAATTTAACTTGTGAGGTTACTAATCCTCCTACTGAGTGTTGTTGGGCTGACTGTGGTATTGGTACTGGTACTCAAGGGGTCCAGTCGTCCTACCGATTTATTCTGAAATGTTATCCTACAGGAATACATGATTAGAGCATTTTACTAGTTGTCTTGTAGTGACTACTACACATGGCAAGGAATGATTATTGTTGCCATTTGTTTTGGAGGTGGACAAGTCCACTGGACTTCCTTTACGACCAGTGTGGTACACCTCAGTAATATCTTAGATGTGTTCTAAAATAATCCCCGTCTAGGGGCCTGTCTGCTCCTCACTGTTCTCAAATGGGAGTTTACAACTAGATTTGATTTATGCTCTGGCGGTCTCGTACGGTGTTGTCCGTAGTCTCGACCCCCCCACCGGCCTCGATAAGGCTCATCATGGGTCTGGGCTACTATTCCCCCCCTTTGTGTCTCGGGATCCCCCCACCAGCATGTGGTGTTGGTATCCGAGGCGCAAACGAAAGGTTCGGACCCTATGTACGAGTTGTCAGTGGCCGCGTTATGAGAATGGCTGTAACCTTTCAACCAAATCTCCTGGTGTTTGTGCTTCAACACCCTCAGTGGCTGTCGAGGTCTGTCAGACACCACCGCGTCCGCGTGTGGCAACCTCTTCAGTACCTGCGAACTGAGACGAGGATATCGGTCTGTGATATCGCAAAGTGTTTCACCAGTGGGAGTCATCGGGTCAGTTGCTGGACTGACGCCATTAGTGTCATTGTAAGGGTTGACAGTCCCCCACAAAGCGGAAGGTGTGTCATCGGAAGCAGAGTATACTCTGCGCATCAATGTTTTTCTTGCTGAGACGGCCGCAGTGCTTGCGGACGAGAAGTTCATCTCAACTACCGTATTGCATGACTGCAAGGAGGAGGAAAGTAGCTCATTCACAGAGACAGCTGGCTCGAAATCATGAAAAGAATGGTCAATCAGATTGGCTGATGGAATGTGTTGAGATATCCTAATATCTCCTTGGATCGGATTCTGCACCAAGTGTTTATTAAACGTCTTTTTCCCAAGGGGTGCTTTCGACAGATACCCCTCGTGAATGATTGCGTAGCAGCTAGCGTTAGGGAAAGACAGTGTGGTCGGTGGAGAAGGCACGGTAGCCTGTGACCATACCTGGTTGGTTTTCCAATCCATCAATGGGAGTAACCGATCCATCAAGTCTGCTCCAAGTAGCAGGGGTACAGTTTCGAGGCTAGTAACATACACAGGGTGGACGAGCGATACGTCCTTGAAGTGTAGTTTCAGCATGACTCTCAATGTGAGAGGCGAGGTAGTCTGAGTGACCCCTCGAAGTGTAGTATCGCATCGTTCCACTTTTAACCAACGTTTAGTTGGCTTTAAAGCCCTTTTTAGATCATCAAACAATGTTTGAGAGATGAGTGATATTGTCGCACCCGAATCAATTAGCGCATGACAAGTTAAGCAGTCCTCCAGGACTGTTTCCAGGTATGGTCGTTTCGATTTGTGTTTAGTGGACATATTCCCCACAAAGTGGAGTGGTCTTTCGCAACAACGTGATGTGTCAATTCTGTTCAAGGTGGAAGCAGATCGACTTTTCCGATTTTGAGTGGGCTTGGCTTTGACGAAGCGTTTGACCTTTTTCTTCGCAACCTTTGTATCAGAGTCTATAGACAAAGCCCGTGGGCTTGTTTCTTGATCAATCGGGCCCTGGATAGGGTCTCGAGTGAGAGCAGTAGGGATTTGAATTTTAACGTCCTTGCTATGGGTGTTAATTCCTGCGGACCTGGTGTCCGATAATTCCCCGTCTAGTCCTTGTGACTTCTCTTTTACCCTTTTCTCAAATGTTTCTCGCTTTAGTTCTTCACGTAGTGGAACTTCTGGAGAACATTGGTCTACGTTTTGATCATCCTTCAACCCTTTGTTACCCTTGTGCTCTGACACTTTGCGTGGGTTGGGTGCAGGAACGTAGTGAACAGGTCGATGTAGCGGTAGTCGTTTTGATGGCGACGTGCTTTACAGTTATTTCGACCGCGGAGGTTATTGGAATCATGGTTTCGTGGTAGAAACTGTTGTGCGTCACCTCTTAACGCTCCAATACCTGATAATGCACCCTCTGACTGGAGTGAGTGCTCCTGGTCAAACTTCAAAACCGAGTGGTCAGGGCTCTTGGCGTTGCGAGCTTTTGATGCCTCAAAAGCTGTGCTTGCAAGCTCTCTGAGTTGTAAGATAGGCAAGCCAATGTGGGCTGCAGGGCCCAAGTAGGTAATGAAGGTGGGATACATGTTCGACAGGAACATTTGTTTAAATGGTAACAGGTCTTCCATACCTGTTTCAGTGAGTAGGCCAAAGTAAGCTGAACGAAGCCTATGATAGTAAGCTTGTGGGTGTTCATTCCGAGCTTGTTTGACCGTGTTAGCCAGTGAGCTATCGTGTTTGCGAGTTGCAGAACCACTGAATTCTAATTTCAAAGCTGTGGCAAGTTTAGCGTAGTCATTTAGCACGTGTTGCTGTTGTAGGCGAATGAACCTTGTCACGTGTCTATTCAACGTTCGCTTCAACAGGTAAACCCTGTCAGAACCCGTAGCGTTCGGGTAGCCATCCAATGCGTCCTCTATGTCAGCTAGGAACGTCTCAGTATCGTTTGGCTGACCTGGAACGGGGTCAAAGGTGGGGAAATACTTGACGAGTTTGTCAAGGTATTCCGCGTCAAGCGGGCGGAGAGGGTTGGCTTTATCCTGTGGGGTAAGTGGGGCCAAAAGGCCAAGAGAAGAAGCCAAGCTTTGGCTTTGTTGGCCAAGAGGCGCCATATCACTCAGTGCCGAATGGCCAAACGGAGAAGACTGGGGGACACCTGACGGAGGCAATGTCTGAAACCTATCGTCTTCACTCCTTTGAGTACCGGGCTCCGGTTGCTTGGATGGATAGTCACGCTGTAGAGCGTGACCCTTCTGGACTTCCTCCAGATGGTACTTAAGGGTCGTATTCTGCTGCATTGCAGAGTCCACTTGGGTGCTTAGAGTACTGATTTTGGACACGTGAGTGTCGCACTTGCTCCTTTCGGTCTCAAACTTATCTTTCATGGTTTGCAAATAGAGGTCTTGAGTACGAAGCGAGAGATTCAGTGATGAGATTTCTTCCGCTTGCTTAGAAATCAAGATTTCCATCTTCATCACCCGAGTTCTCTCATCATTCATTTGGTCAGCGACTTCAATGAGTTCTGCTGATTTGTCATCCAACTTCGTCATTGTGTTCATCAACTGATCGTCTTTGGTCTGCAGAATTTTGAGTAGAACCGTGTTACTCTGAGTAACGTTCAACAAAACTGCCTGCATGTTATCAAATTGCGCGCTCCTATTTGTAGATAACTCAACAGATTTATCTAGTTTGGAGTGGACTACCTCGTATTTAGTTTTGGCTAAAATCGAGTTGTTCCTGGAGACAACGATTTTGTTGAAGAGTTTGTGCTCGTTCATCGTCATAAGTATTTGCCATTACTTTCAATTGTTCAGATTTCAAACGCAGTTCCTCGACTAGCAGAATGTTTTCATTTCCTGCTTTTGTCAATAGTTGCTCAGTTCTCTCCACCTGTCCCCTCATGCTAGCCATGACTGGCACGTGCTTCAGCTGTGCACGGTGGTATTGAACCGATGCCACATTTTTATGGCGATACATCAGTGCAAAAGTGGGGAGAACCGTCACAAAGCCTGTGTTTGATGGTTGATTTTGGAGAGCGTTCGCAATTTCGGCTGTTTTTTCACTAATGGCATAATTAGGGTTGGTATCGCTGCTGAGGTCAGAGATCAATCCTTTTATGGCTGGAGGTTCACTACTTAGCGGAGGAGTGGTGACCACTCCTTTGATAGCTTGCACATTATTAGAAAAAGTTAGAGGAAAAATGTTCCCTAAATTTATTCAAAGTTTGGGTTTGGACTTCATTGGAAGCTGCAGAGACAAGTTTAATCTATTTATAGATGTTGACGAACTACCAGTACTGTACCAGTAATGTGGAAGTTGTACGTGAATGAATTTACAAAAGCAAATTGAATTAATTAATCAATGCCAATGATTAATCCTACCTGTGTAGGCTATCTGGGTATTAAACTTTAATTAACATGAGATGTGGCTTCATCTAGGTTAATATGATAAGTTTAAAAGTGTCTCATTTGATTGGAAGAACATTAAATTATGTTCAACAATTTAACTTATTAATAACCTGATGAGGATAGAGGGCGCTATTTACACTTTGGGGGAAAAACGTGCCCAATTTAAACGGCCTCGTACTCTATTCTTGCTCGTACAATATGCATATTATTATTACTATTGGATAGAAAACACTCTAGTTTCTAAAACCGTTTGAATTTTGTCTGTGAGTAAAACAGAACTCATTTGGCAGCACACTATCTGACCAGGAAGTGGAAAGTCTGAAAATTATGCTCTGTTCAAGGGCCTGCCTATAAATGGGCATGACACGTATGAGTATACATGCACGTCATACACCTTCCCCAGGATGTCAAGATGCAGTGAGAGAAGAAATGGAGTGATTATCTTGGTCTGAGATGGAATACGTCCTCTTGGAATGACGTGTCACCCATTTTATGTTTTCAGGAAGGCGCGAAGTTGGTCCTGGATTTGCCATCTGTTTAGCTGCCGTTATAGGCGATTACTATCTCCGGCTTTGATTTTATTTGATACATGTGACCATATCATCGTAAAGTATGTTTTTTCAATATAGTTTTATTAGATTTTTGAAATTTATTCGGGACGTTAGGCGTGTTGCGTTGTGTGCCTTTGTTCAGAAAGGAGAGCTTCGAGCCACTTGGCCAGTGTGCTGGCTAATTCAAGAGGGAAAAACGATGTTCTAAATCCAAACAACGACTGTTCTGGACAAAGGACCCCTTGTCCAACATTCTGATGGAAGATCACCAAAAGTAAGAAACATTTTATGATGCTATTTCATATATCTGTCGAACTGTATACTAGTAGTTTTGCGCCCCGGTTTTGGCCACTCTCTCGCTATAACATAAGCCTTATGTCGTAATGAAGATATTTTTAGAATTCTAACACTGCGATTGCATTAAGAACTAATGGATCTATCATTTCCTATACAACATGTATTTTTTTGTAATGTTTATGAATAGCTATTTGGTCAGAATAGGTGAGAGTCTAATAGAAATATCCGCACATTCTGGGAAAAGGAAGCTACATTAGCATAATGGATAACCACTGATTTCAGCTCTAAATATGCACATTTTCGAACAAAACATAAGTGTATGTATAACCTGATGTTATAGGACTGTCATCTGAGGAAGGTTTATGAAGGTTAGTGAAAATTGATATCTTTTGCTGGTTTATTCGCTAACGCTAACGTGCCTATTGCTATCGCTAACGTGCCTTGATGAATGAATGCGGTTGTGTGTAGGCTATTGTAGTAAGCTAATATAATGCTATATTGTGTTTTCGCTGTAAAACACTTAAAAAATCTGAAATATTGGCTGGATTCACAAGATGCTTGTCTTTCATTTCTGTACACGATGCATTTTTCAGAAATGTTTTATGATGAGTATTTAGGTATTCCACGTTGGTCTCTATAATTACTCTGGCTGCTTCGGTGCTATTTTTGACGGTAGCTGTGATGGTAGCTGCAATGTAAAACTGATTTATACCTCAAATATGCACATTTTTCGAACAAAACATAGATTTATTGTGTAACATGTTATAAGACTGTCATCTGATGAAGTTGTTTCTTGGTTAGTTTGGTTGGTTCTTGGTTAGTTAGGTTGGCTTTGTGCATGCTACCTGTGCTGTGAAAAATGTCTGTCCTTCTTTGTATTTGGTGGTGAGCTAACATAAATATACGTGCTGTTTTCGCTTTAAAACATTTAAAAAATCGGACATGTTGACTGGATTCACAAGATGTGTATCTTTCATTTGCTGTATTGGACTTGTTAATGTGTGAAAGTTAAATATTTCTAAAAAATATTTTTTGAATTTCGCGCTCTGCCTTTTCAGTGGAATGTGGGAGGAGTTCTGCTAGCGGAACGCTGGGGCTAGACAGGTTAAATTGAATGAGACGATAATCCATACAATCTCTGTTGATTGGATATCATAAGTGTAAACAGTAGACCAAATGTTGGGCACATTCAACACTGTGGCACTTCTCCCTAAGGCCGAAACCACATGGGATTCCCGCTGGGGCGGGGCTTCTGTCAGTACTGGATTACTGAATGGGTTTTGAAAAACCCAAATTTTACTGATTGATCAATTTAATGATAAATCAAACCTGTATAGGCAATTTGTGAATTAAACTTTAATTAACCTGAGAAGTGCTTAATCTAGGTTAATATGAGAAGTTTAAAAGTGTCTCATTTGATTGGAAGAACATTAAATTATGTTCAACAATTTGACTTATGAAATTGAATGAGACGATAATCCATACAATCTCCGTTGATTGGATATCATAAGTGTAAACAGTAGACCAAATGTTGGGCACATTCAACACTGTGGTACACTTCCCCCTAAGGCCGAAGCCACATGGGATTCCCGCTGGGGCGGGGCTTCTGTCAGTACTGGATTACTGAATGGGTTTTGAAAAACCCAAATTTGACTGATTAATCAATTTAATGATAAATCAAACCTGTATAGGCAATTTGTGAATTAAACTTTAATTAACCTGAGAAGTTGCTTCATCTAGATTAGTTTGGAAAAAGTTTGCAATGTCTTATTTAGAGAACTCAACAATTTGGATATTATTTAAAATATCTATTTCAGAATGTAAATGGCCAGATTTACACTTATTAGTTCAATTGGATAAGACATTGATATTCGTCTGGATATCATAAGTAATGACTTGAGTGTGACCTGAATAATTCTTCATGAACCAATATACTGGGCACACTTCAGCGGTCACTGATTTCACACGCTGAAATAAAACGGAACTACCCGGGGCGGAACTTCCGTTCCGTGAGGCGGAGGAATTTCAACGTGGCATCAGAAAAAATGTGCTATTTTCCCTTGTTAGCTTTAGCACCTCGTGCCAGCTAACCCTCCTTTGTGCCTGAAAATGTAGCACGTAGGATTCCCTTGGCAGGGAAAAGGTTTTACTTATAACGTATTATGTTCAAACCCTTTTCGGCGTTTTTTGACGATGTTTTAACCGGAACACGCGGCAAACACGAAATGCACCGTGGTCTCCTCGCGTGGAATCGCGAGGGAGAGAGAGATATAATTATCGCTGGTGGAGCTATATCTCCTGAATTTCAATCGGCTGGCTCTTTGTCCTCGCTCTAGAAATTAATAATGACCTCGCCTACCCGCGTATGAAACGCGCCAGGCAGAAATAGCCCTGCGTTTGGCCAAACGCTCTATTTCTCAGATTTCTATAATTAGCTTTCTCAGCCTCTTACAAGAAATGTATTCGCTTACGTTACCTAATGGCTACGTCAGAGAACAACGCGGGGCGGGGAATCTCCGCGCACACACACCCAACAATGCTTGTCTATCACTCCAAAAATGTGTATAATAAACTTGGTATATTATGGAATCTGCTTTTAAATTTTATACAGGCTGAATCAAAATGAAAGCGTCATTCTATCTTAGACTCCTCACAACGGGGCATCATTATGTTTATATTAACCAAGACGTGTGGCCTAGTTCCATAAATGTTCCAATCCTTTCCGGATCATCGAACAATGGTAAATTCTTAGATTACAGAGTATACTCTTGGCTAACAAGTTGAATCAGCAATACAAAATTGGGTTTAATTATTTATTTACTAAATACCTAACTAATCACACAGAATCACACATAAACAATTAAATCATAACTTGATCACAAATTGCCGTCATACAGAAAACGTACCTAGCGGGCGGAATAGATATGACAGCTTGTTACACAAAGAAAAGGGGCGTTATTTTAGTGAAAGAGCGGGAGACTGGAACATAGGCTAAGCTGTGCTATCGTAAATACAGTATCTTATGCATTCTAAATTACCGCCCATTTGAAAAAGGAAAATGCAATAAATATTTACTCTGAGCTGCGCTTCAGTAGGTTGGTGGTAGATGGAAGACCGTATCGCCAACCCGAGTCCTCTGTCCTTTGAAGAATGTCTCTGGTGGTCACTGGATATGTGGTAACTTCGTTGTGGAGTAGACGGGATACTCTGACTGTCCTTCCTAACCTGCGTTTGTAGCAGCTGTTGCCAACTCAACGGCTAGGAGGTATCACTTCTGTAGTGAATACGAGTTCAAAGTTCATACCATTTACAACCAAAGTCCATGCTGATGTTGGCTTAGTTCTGTAGTTATTATCTGAACCATTCTGACATCGGATCGTCATCCTAAATGCACCCAGAACAGGAAGTTATATTTTTGTCAATGGCTTTTATAGTGGAGGGAGAGGGGTGTGTCTGAAAAGTTTATAACCCATGTCTCTTCACAGGGGCGGCCCCTAGTTGAGCAGAAGCCCAAATTTATGAAAATCCAAATCTCTCATTTGGAAGCTAAAATTACATTTAATCTCTTCACAAATAATTTCATATTCAAACATTTGAATTAAACAACAATTCCATGTGAATCCGATACCTCTGACGTTTAGACTTTCCACAGTAGAGTTTATGTCATTCTATCATTGATGAGAATGTGTCAGAGGGCAACCGAACTGACATCATATACCTTAACCTGTTTGGCGTGCAAGCCCGACGTCGGTACACTTATGACAACAGCCAGCTCAAAGTGCAGGGCGCGAAATTCAAAAGATATTTTTTTTTAAATATTTAACTTTCACACATTAACAAGTCCAAGACACCAGATGAAAGGTACACATCTTGTGAATCAAGCCAACATGTCCGATTTTTAAAATGTTTTACAGGGAAGACACAATATGTAAATCTATTAGCTAACCACGTTAGCAAAAGACACCACTATTTTTACTCCATCAGTTTTTTACTACATCAGTAGCTATCACAAATTCGACCAAATAAAGATATAAATAGCCACTAACCAAGAAACAACTTCATCAGATGACAGTCTGATAACATATTTATTGTATAGCATATGTTTTGTTAGAAAAATGTGCATATTTCAGGTATAAATCATAGTTTACATTGCAGCTACAGTCAGAAATTGCACCGAAAGCAGATAGAAAAATTACAGACACCAACGCCAAATAACTAAATACTCATCATAAAACATTTCTGAAAAATACATAGTGTACAGCAATTGAAAGACAGGCATCTTGTGATTCCAGACAATATTTCCGATTTATCAAGTGTTTTACAGCGAAAACACAATATAGCGTTATATTAGCTTAGCACAATAGCAAACATAACAACAGCATTGATTCAAGGCAAAAATAGCTATAACGTATAAACCACCAAAATATATTAATTGTTTCACTAACCTTCTCAGAATTCTTCAGATGACAGTCCTGTAACATCATATTACACAATGCATATAGAGTTTGTTCGAAAATGTGCATATTTAGCGGCACAAATCGTGCTTAGACAATGAGAATAGTGTCCATAACGTCAAGCAATCTGTCCGGCGCCATCTTGTAAAGGCACCTTTTCTTATCGAATACTATTCATAAACTTGACTAAAAAAATACAGGTTGGACAGCAATTGAAAGACAAATTAGTTCTTAATGCAATCGCTGAATTACATTTTTAAAATTAACCTTACTGCGCAATACAGGCTGCGATAACGCAAGGCTACACTGCAGGAAATGGCATCTTATGCATTTGACATTTTTCAACAGAACAATGAATTATCAGCATAAATAGTTCTTACTTTTAGATGACCTCTCATCAGAATCTTGGGAAAGGTGTCCTTTGTCCAAAAGAATCGTTGCTAGGTTGGAGAACGTCGTCTTCAACGTTGCAATTAGCTGTAAACAATAGCCATGTGGGCCAGAGATACCCAACTTCCTAAAACGTCACGAAAATAAATACCCGAAAATCGCAATATACTGACATAAACTGATATAATTCGGTTTAAAATAACAACATTACGATGTCTTCAACACCTATATCGAATAAAAACAGAGCCGGATATATCTAGGAGTTAATACGGGAGCTTCTAAAATGACATGCCAAGACCCTTCCTGCGTCAGCGCGAAGAGTGGAAAGATGGGACACTTCGGTTCCAAGCAATTTATAACCTTTGGGACCTACGTAGAAACTCCATTTCAACTCTCCCTATTCGCTGACACCCAGTGGAAGGCGTATGCAGTGCATCTCAACCAATAGAGGACAGGCAAATTAATACACAGGTCTCAGAACAGCCAGCAAAATTCTGCATTCTGACATACACATAGGAAAATTGCTCTAAGTCCAGTTCTGTTTCACCCACAGATATAATTCAAACGGTTTTAGAAACTAGAGAGTGTTTTCTATCCAATAGTAATAATAATATGCATATTGTACGAGCAAGAATTGAGTACGAGGCCTTTTTGAAATGGGCAACTTTTATCTGGCTACTCAATACTGCCCCTTGAGCCCAAAGAGGTTAAGTACCACCGCATATGTTCAGTTGGTCGGATTACCAGAATATAGTTCATTTCCCCCCACTTCTGATGTTCCCAGAATCTCTATGTTAACCAAGGGGTTTTCTTATGTCACATCAGTTATAGTAGGGAGAGGGAAAAGGGGGGAAAGAGGTATTTATGACTGTCATAAACCTACCCCTAGGCCAACGTCATGACAGTTAGATACTACTGCACTGTTGTAGCTAGGAACACAAGCATTTCGCTACACCCGCAATAACATCTGCTAAATATGTGTATGCGGTAACACAATTAGATTTGATTTGTGTCTTTCAGAGACTCTCTGTTAACTGTGCTTACTGCTCCCAGCAACCTTAAAGAGGACACGCTAAGTGCTTCGAGACCTTTTGAGTGAGCCAGAACGATACATTTTTCAATGAATTAACCATCTACGCACACACACATGCACACACGCACATACAGAGGATTGTTTTAAAGTGAAACAGGCACAGATGCCTATGACAGTTTCCACTCTCTACTTCAAATGAAGATTCATGCCATAGTGACTTGGGAAGAAGAGAATTTAAAAAAAGAAAGGGCATACTTGAGGCTAAGTCTGTCAATTATCTGTCACTGGGGAGCTAAGAGTACTGATACTCTTCTTAACCTCTACTTCCACACAATCCCGGATCCGGGAGCACCCCTATCAGTAAAAAAGCTGACTAGCATAGCCTAGCATAGCGTCACAAGTAATTACTAGCATCTAAATATCATTAAATCACAAGTCCAAGACACCAGATGAAAGATACACATCTTGTGAATCCAGCCATCATTTCTGATTTTTAAAATGTTTTACAGGGAAGACACAATATGTAAATCTATTAACTAACCACGTTAGCAAAAGACACAACTTTTTTTACTCCACCATTTTTTTCCTGCATAGGTAGCTATCACAAATTCGACCAAATAAAGATATAAATAGCCACTAACCAAGAAACAACTTCATCAGATGACAGTCTGATAACATATTTATTGTATAGCATATGTTTTGTTAGAAAAATGTGCATATTTCAGGTATAAATCATAGTTTACCATTGCAGCCACCATCACAACTCTCACCAAAGCGACTAGAATAACTACAGAGAGCAACGTGAATTACCTAAATACTCATCATAAAACATTTCTGAAAAATACACAGCGTACAGCAAATGAAAGACAAAGATCTTGTGAATCCAGCCAATATCAGATTTTTTAAGTGTTTTACAGCGAAAACACAATATAGCATTATATTAGCTTACTACAATAGGCAACCACACAGCAGCATTGATTCATGCACGTTAGCGATAGCGAATAAACCAGCAAAAGATATTACATTTTTGACTAACCTTCTCAAAACTTCATCAGATGACAGTCCTATAACATCATATTACACAATACATATAGAGTTTGTTCGAAAATGTGCATATTTAGCGGCACAAATCGTGGTTATACAATGAGAAAAGTAGCCAGGCTGCCAACAATATGTCGGGAGAAATCTTGGGAAAGGCACCTAATCTAATCGATAACTAATCATAAACTTGACTAAAAAATACAGGTTGGACAGCAAATGAAAGATACATTAGTTCTTAATGCAATCGCTGTGTTAGATTTTTAAAATTAACGTTACTACAACATACAGCGTGCGTTAAAGCGAGACCGCACCTAGATTATTGGCAGAATATCTGTTCGACATTTTTCAACAGAACAACGAATTAACATCATAAATACTTCTTACTATTTGATGAGCTTCCATCAGAATCTTGGGCAAGGTGTCCTTAGTCCAAAATAATCGTTGCTTGGTTGTAGATTGTCCTCTTCAACGTTCGATTTAGCAGTAAACATTAGCCATGTGGCAAAGACGTGTCCGACTCACTAAAACGCAGGACGATTAAATATCCGAAAATCGCAATATACCGATATAAACTGATATAACTCGGTTTAATATAACAACATTATGATGTCTTTAACATCTATAACGAATAAAAACATGGCCGGATATATCTAAGGCCTATAACCGGAGCGTTCTAGAGCCACAGCCAGATGTCCTTCCTGCGTCAGAGCGAAGTGAACAAAGACCGGACCCTTCGTTCCCAGACCATTTATAACCTCTCAGTTCTGCCTAGCAACCCCATTTCAACTCTCACTATTCGCTGACACCCAGGGGAAGACGTATGCAGTGCATCTCAACCAATAGAAGACAGGCAGATTTATAAACAGATCTCAGAACAGCTTGCAGAATTCGGCATTCTCACATCCTCATAGGAAAATTGCTCTAAGTCCAGTTCTGTTTTACTCACAGATATAATTCAAACGGTTTTAGAAACTAGAGAGTGTTTTCTATCCTATAGTAATAATAATATGCATATTGTACGAGCAAGAATTGAGTACGAGGCAGTTTAATTTGGGAACGAAATTATTACAAAGTGCAAACAGCACCCCCTATTGAGAAGAAGTTTTAATCACCAATGATTGATCCTCTTTCATTTCTTCCCTCTAAGAACTTCAATATCTCTTCTCTCTGTCTCTCTCTGTCTCTCTCTGTCTCTCTCTCTTCACTCTCCCTCTGTCTCTCTTTCGCTCCCTCTCTTCACTCTCCCTCTCCCTCTGTTGTTACCTCTCTCTCTCTCTCTCTCTCTCTCTCTTTCTCTCTCTCTCTCTCTCTCTCTCTCTTCATTCTGTCTCTCTCTCCCTCCACTCTCCCTCTGTCTCTGTCTCTCACTATCTCTGTCTCTCCCTCTCTCTCTTTTTCCTCTCCCTCTGTATCTGTCTCTCCCTCTCACTGTCTTTATACTCCCTCTCACTCCCGCTCTCTCTCTCCCGCTCTCTCTCTTTCCTCTCCCTCTGTCTCGCTCTCCCTCTCTCTCTTTGCTCTCCCTATGTATCTCCCTCTCTCTCTCTTTCCTCTCCAGCTGTATCTCCCTCTCTCTTTGCGCTCCCTCTGTCTCTCACTCTCTTCTCTCTCTCCCTTTGTCTCTCAATCTATATTTCTCTCTTCCATTATGTTTGAAAGACAGACAGGGCAGAAGTAATTCAAACAAGAGGAGAGGGAGAAAGGGGTGAGCAGGGGTTGAGCGAGGGCGTGAGGAAGGGCATACCCCAGAGCCCACAGTACATCCGGCCCCCCAGACCCCAAGGCCCCCATCTGGAATTAGACACAGCCTCTCCCAGAGCAGGAAGAGGGGATTTTAGGATTAGTTATTGTGTGTTTGTGTGCGTGTGTTTGTGTTTGTGTGTGTGTGCTCATCATTCAGTGGGGAAGGGGCCTGCCCTGCACATGTTCCCCGGCTGGAGAAGAGAGAGTGATAGAAGAGAAATAAGTATAGAAGAGTGGAGAGTGATGTCATGAGGATAGAATGTGAAAAGTTTTTCTTGTGCCTCACATTTTTGTGGCTTTTTTCTCTCATTCTCTCAATTGCCCTCCTCCCACCTTTATTTCCCGCTCGGGAGGAGCACAGGAACTTCCTTTTGGACTGGGAGTAACTGCTCCTCCCTTCTCCTCTCTCTTTTCCCCTCCATCCCTCTTTCTCTCCCTCCCTCTCTCTCTCTCTCTCTCTCTCCATCTGTGACATTGAGATGGACCATTGTGGTCTCACCAGAGTGCTAGCTAGCTGTTATCTGCTGAACTCAACAATGAAGACTATCTCAGCTGCAGGACCATGCTCCTACTCTAGGCTCTGTGCTTGACACTGCCACTACCATGCCCTGCAAACCAGCTGGGCCACCCTGGGTGGGAGGTAGGGTAGCAGGTTCTTTTAGCTTGTTGCTCTGCAGAGACATTTGGGGTACAGGGTACAAGTGATCTTGTGTCGTGTGGGTGACCAACACGCCGGCTTTCCCAATGGAACTTGAGCTCAGGTAAGAAATGGTGGGGATGTTATGGGAATGTCATCAGAAGGTCAAGTGTAGTCTGAGCTCTCGCTAAGAGTCTGTATCAGGCTGATATTCAGCTACAGCTGCTCTTGGAGAAGGTTCTTATTGAACAGGGGTTCCTGACCTTTTTCCGCATCGCAGACTGGAGCAGATCCAGAAACAGTTTTGCGGACCGGAGAACACCCATCAAGCTAGCTTTAGGAAGCTGCACCCAGACAGATTCATGAGGGCTGGTTGGAAAGTGTTTAGTCTTTTAGTAGGCTAATCAGTGAAGGATATTATCAGAGGCAGAAGTGTAGTCTGAACTTTCGCTGTGAATGTGTTCTATGAAAGTGTCCAATGCTTGATGTCATAGAAAGTGAATGTTATACATTTTTTTTGTGTTTTTAGTGCTTTGAGAATGTTACACTGAAAATGAACCACTGGAGTTCAATAGTTGTAAATGTGTTGTGTTGTTTAGAGTTCTGTTTCTTGTTTTTTCGTTTCTACAATTGTACAGCAACTTTTAAAGGGATATATAAAGATCATGTATTATTATTATTTATGTGTGCAAGCACTGTGGTATGTGCATATGTACACATGTGAGGCTATGTGTGAGAGGGCTGCATGATTATGTGTCTGTATGATCTAGGTTGCTGTATACAGTACAGTGCATTCGGAAAGTATTCTGACCACAGCCTTGTTCAAAAATGTATTATATATATTTCTTTTTCCTCATCAATCTACACACAATACCCCCTAATGACAAAGCGAAAACAAGTTTTTAGATTTTTTTAAGCAAATTTATAAAAACAAAAAAAAGTATTCAGACCCTTTGCTATGCGACTCAAAATTGAGCTCAGATGCATCCTGTTTCGATTGATCATTCTTGAAATGTTTCTACAACTTGATTGGAGTCCACTTGTGGTAAATTGAATTGATTGGAAATGATTTGGAAAGGCACACACCTGTCTATATAAGGTCACACAGTTGACAGTGCATGTCAGAGCAAAAACCAAGCCGAGAGGTTAAAGGAATTGTCTGAAGAGCACCGAGACAGGATTGTGTCGAGGCACAGATCTGGGGAAGGGTATCAAAAAATGTCTGCAGCGTTGAAGGTCCCTAAGAACACAGTGACCTTCATCATTCCTAAATGGAAGAAATTTGGAACCACCAAGAAACTTCCTGTAGCTGGCCGCCCGGCCAAACTGAGTAATCAGGGGATAAGGGCCTTGGTCAGGGAGGTGAACAAGAACCCGATGGTCACTCTGACAGAGCTCCAGAGTTCCTCTGTGATGATGGGAGAATCTAGCCTTTATGGTAGCGTGGCCAGACGGAAGCCACTCCTTAGTGTAATGCGCTTGACAGCCCGCTTGGAGTTTGCCAAAAGGCACCTAAAGACTCTGACCATGAGAAACAAAATTATCTGGTCTGATGAAACCAAGATTGAACTCTTTGGCCTGAATGCCAAGCGTCATGTCTGGAGGAAACCTGGCACCATCCCTATGGTGAAGTATGGTTGTGTCAGCATCATGCCGTGGGGATGTTTTTCAGCGGCAGTGACTGGGAGACTAGTCAGGACAGAGGGAAAGATGAACAGAGCAAAGTATAGAGAGATCCTTGAAAATGTGCTCCAGAGTGCTCAGGACCTCAGACTGGGGCGAAGATTCACCTTCCAACAGGACAACAACCCTAAGCATACAGGCAAGACAACGCAGGAGTGGCTTCGGGACAAGTCTCTGAATGTCCTTGGGTGGCCCAGCCAGAGCCCGAACTTGAACCCTATCGAACATCTCTGGAGAGACCTGAAAATAGCTGTGCAGCGACGCTCCCCATCCAACCTGACAGAGCTTGAGAGGATTTGCAGACAAGAATGGGAGAAACTCCCCAAATTCAGCCAAGCCAAGCTTATAGCGTCATACCCAAGAAGGCTCGAGGCTGTAATCGCTGCCAAAGGTGCTTCAACAAAGTACTGAGTAAAGGGTCTGAATACTTATGTAAATGTAATATTTCAGTTGTTTTTTTATAAATGTGTAAAAATGTCTAAAAACCTGTTTTTGCTTTGTCATTATGGGGTATTTAGAATAAGGCTGTAACGTAGCAAAAATGTGGAACAGTCAAGGGGTCTGAATACTTTCCATATGTGCTGTATGTAGGAGAGATATGTGAGTGGATGTTGATGTGTGTTTGTGTGAACTCTGTAGCAGTACATGTTATGGGAACTGCATGTGTGTGATCTCTGAATGGGTACGTGTTAGAGGCATGTGCTTTCCTGGCTCTCTGGTGATCCTGAGAGTGAAAACACATGTTAGAGGGGCCGTTAGGGGCCGTGTGAAGCTGTGGACCTAGAGACAAGAGGGTGTGTGTGTCCTGTGTGTGTGTATATTCTCTGGTGGGACAGGATGGATGGATGGGGGGATGGAAGGAGGGGTGAGGACGATGGGGAGAAGCAGGGGAGTGGGTGCTGGAGGAGGCTACAAAGGGTCACAGTTTTCCATAGTTTCCACCCCACCACACAACTCCATACAACTAAGGGGCGTTTACACTTATATCCTGTCTCCAAATTCTTCCAATACTCTCTCTCCCTCTACACACACACACACACACACACACACACACACACACACACACACACACACACACACACACACACACACACACACACACACACACACACACTGTCCAGGGTTCAAACTCCAGGGAATGACACAGTATGAACTATCTGACCTCTGACCTTTTTGTCCTCTCCTGTAGGAGTTTGAGAATGTCGAGGGGGAGGAGTACCAGGCGGACCTGTCCACCCTGGCATCCCCTGCATCCCAGGGCGGACCTGATGTTTACATCCTGCCCCTGACTAAAGTGTCACTCCCCATGGCCAAACAACCAGGACGATCAGGTAGGACCAACATGTTTTTGTCTCTCTGTCTCTCACTCTCATTTAGTTTCAGTTCAGTTCAAATACTTTTCTTACAACAAGAAGATTTAAGTACAGCACATTCAGAAAGTATTCAGACCCCTTGACTTTTTCCACATTTTGTTATGTTACAGCCTTATTATAAAATAAATTAAATCGTTTTTTTCTCCGTCATCCATCTACACAATACCCCATAATGACAAAGCAAAAACTAGTTTTTAGTTGTTTGCGAATTTATATATATATAAAAAAAAATGAAAATATCACATTTACATAAGTATTCAGACCCTTTACTCAATACTTTGTTGAAGCACCTTATGGCAGCGATTACAGCCTCAAGTCTTCTTGGGTATGACGCTACAAGCTTGGCACACCTGTATTTTGGGAGTTTCTCCCATTCTTCTCTGCAGATTCTCTCAAGCTCTGTCAGGTTGAATGGGGAGCGTCGCTGCACAGCTATTTTCAGGTCTCCAGAGATGTTCGATTGGGTTCAAGTCCGGGCTCTGGCTGGGCCACTCAAGGACATTCAGAGACTTGACCCAAAGCCACTCCTGCGTTGTCTTGTCGGGAGCGTGCTTTGGGTCGTTGTCATGTTGGAAGGTGAACCTTCGCCCCAGTCTGAGATCCTGAGCACTCTGGAGCAGGTTTTCATCAAGGATCTCACTGTACTTTGCTCTGTTCATCTTTCCCTCAATCCTGACAGGTCTCCCAGTCCCTGCTGCTGAAAAACATCCCCACAGCATGATGCTGCCACCACCATGCTTCACCATAGGGATGGTGCCAGGTTTCCTCCAGACGTAACGCTTGGCATTCAGATCTTGGTTTCATCAGACCAGAAAATCTTGTTTATCATTGTCTGAGAGTCCTTTTGGTGCCTTTTGGCAAACTCCAAGCGGGCTGTCATGTACTTTTTACTGAGGAGTGGCTTCCGTCTGGCCACTTTACCATGAAGGCCTGATTGGTGGAGTGCTGCAGAGATGGTTGTCCTTCTGGAAGGTTCTCCCATCTCCACAGAGGAACTCTGGTGCTCTGTCAGAGTGACCATCGGGTTCTTGGTCACCTCCCTGACCAAGGCCCTTCTCCCCCATTGCTCAGTTTGACTGGGTGGCCAGCTCTAGGAAGAGTCTTGATGGTTGCAAACTTCTTCCAATTAAGAATGATGGAGGCCATTGTGTTCTTGGGGACCTTCAATGCTGTAGACATTTTTTGGTACCCTTCCCCAGATCTGTGCCTCGACACAATCCTGTCTCGGAGCTCTACGGACAATTCCTTAGACCTCATGGTTTGGTTTTTGCTCTGACATGCCCTGTCAACTGTGGGACGTTATATCGACAGGTGTGTGCCTTTCCAAATCATGTCCAATCAATTGAATTTACCACAGGGGGACTCCAATCAAGTTCTAGAAACATCTCAAGGATGATCAATGGAAACAACTCAATTTCGAGTCGCATAGCAAAGGTTATGAACTTACTGAAGTAAATAAGGTATTTCTGTTTTAAATTTTTTATACATTTGCAACATTTCTGAACACCTGTTTTCACTTTGTCATTATGGGGTATTGTGTGTAGATTGATGAGGGGAAAAATGTAATTGATTTTAATCCATTTTAGAATAAGGCTGTAGCGTAACAAAATGTGGAGAAGGGGTCTGAATACTTTCCAAATGCACTTTATTTGAAGTAATCTCTGTGAAGGGGATGTTCAGGGTTGCATAAGCCCAGGGAATGACTGTCAGAGAGAACCATATCAAATTCAGACAGTCACTAACTTTCACAGCTTTTCTCAAAGGGAATAAAATATAAACAGTAGAGGAAAAGGTCAGATGAAGTTGAGAGGATAAAGAGAAAAGGTACAAATACAGCTTTTGTTTTGTGCCTTTATTCTCTCCTTCCAAAGATTATGCAAACTTGGCAGTAGATTAGAGACAAAGCTTAGTGTTTTCAGTGAGGAGTTTTTAAGAATATCAGGGTGCACTGTACTATATATTCTGGCTCTGGTGTTAGCCCAAAAAGTCTTCCCAAAATTAGTGACCAATGCCCTAACACTGGACTCCTGCTGGGCCTATCCCCCATCCCCACTGCCCTGGACCACTGCAGGGCTTGGCTTCCATCTATCCCACAGTCCCCTCTGCCCTGGTTTAGAGCTCTAGGTCCCTGTAGAATGAACTTTGTGGTCCATGAATGAGCTCTCTCTCTTTTTCTCTTTCTCTGTTACCCCCCCCCCCCCCCCCCCCCCCCCCTCTCCATCTCTCTCTCTCTCACCTCATTCTCCAACAAACATCTGCCTGTTGTGTAATTTCCCTGGTCCAGCCAGCCTACACAATTTCTCCTTGGTATGTCAGGCATGCGAGAGAGAGAGACCCTCATTCTCTATCCCTCTTTCTCTCCCTGTCTTTCTGTCTATCCGTGACAATGGCCCTGGTTGTGTGTTGATGTGTAGGCTATGTGGCTGATGCATGCCGATCTGGATTGATACACTCATGACATCAGAAGGCGGGCTGAATTAATGATTCGTACTAGACAGTTTGCTGTGGGTCAGTTTGTAGGTCAGTCTGCTGCTTGACTAGTAATTCCAATATACTGTTCATCAAAGCCTGGGCCCATATTCATAAAGAGTCTCTGAGTAGAAGTGCTGATCTAGGATCAGTTTTGTCTTTGAGATCACAATGCATATTATATGGCCAGGGAGGACTTGATTCTAGATCAGCACTCCTACTCTGAGAGGTTTTGTGAGTATGGGCCCAGCACTTTAGTGGACATGAGAGTAATCTTGTCCCCAAGGAGATTAACATTGTTGTATTGGGACTAAAAGACATATCACTTTACATTTTTATTTTAGGAGAAATTTATATTTTATTCGAATTTGACCGAAGTCTTGTCGATAAAAGTGAGAAGATCACAAGAGTGAATACACAGCAGGATCGAAGCCACTGTCCACATAAGACGGTAATGACCCACATTATGAATAAGTATTTTGGCACTCTGAATAAAGCCAATTTATCATCTGACCATATCCTGTGATTTATTTATTCTATATCAGCAAAAAAAAATGTTTATCACTCATACAGCGCTCAGGCTTTTAGCATAGCCGCTTCTACACACCTGCTGCCTTACCCTTACTAGCGAACCACTATTGGCCTTGAAACACATCGCTTATTAGCAGTTTGTAACGGTCGTCGTAGTCGTTCTCCTCCTCAGACGAGGAGGAGCATGGATCGGACCAACACGCAGCGAGGTATGTAGACATAATGAATTTAATGACAAGACGAAACACGAAGAACACTTGAACAATTTACAAAACAACAAACGACGTTAAACAGACCTGAACATGAGAACTACAATATAACGAAGAACGCACGAACAGGAAAAACGAATGAACGAACGAGACAGTACCGTGTGGTGCAACAAAACACAGACACAGCAACAATCACCCACAAACAAACAGTGAGAACAGCCTACCTTAATATGGTTCTCAATCAGAGGAAACGTCAAACACCTGCCTCTAATTGAGAACCATATCAGGCAACACATTTAACCCAACATAGAAACACATAACATAGAATGCCCACCCCAACTCACGCCCTGACCAACTAAACACATACAAAAACAACAGAAAACAGGTCAGGAACGTGACACAGTTCAGCACATTAGCATTTCTCGTACTTTTACACAAAATCATGATGAGCCTTTACCATCCTAATAGACATTGAACATCTATAACCAAACTGGCTAAACTCTGTTGTTGGCCGATGGTAGCTATAGCTAGCCACATGCTAACCTTAGTGCTAACGTTGCTAACGTTACTACAGTAGCAGCAGTAACAGTAAATCCAGGTATAATGTCTAACATAAATATTGGCTACCATGATATCCTGCAAGTTATATAAAACCAGTAAAGATCAAGTAGTTCAGCAAAAATAAAGACATACCTTGAAATAAACAATGACATTAATCCGATTAGTATTTGACCATTAATTTCTGCAAAATGTGCTGTGTTAATTGAGTTGTTGTAGCTTGCTTGCTAGCTTATTCCACCCTCAAACACCTAGCTAAATCTGAGTGGGCCAGTTCCTTTTGCTATTGTTGGTGTAGAATTTTTGATGAATGTAATTCAAATTGTGAAAATAGAAGTGTATAATTAGTATGTGTTTTATAAACTTTTGCATAAAGACCGTTTAGATGGAATATAATCAATCTACATTGTTAGATTTGTGGAATATATATTGTGTAAACTTTCTTTTAACTCAGTATGTTGAAATATGATAATGGACTATCACAAATGGAGTAACTTGCGGTACATGCTGTAGGCCTATGCTGAAAAAAACAGCTGTTCTTTCAGAACATGAACTCAGCACAAAAAGAAATGTCCTCTCACTGTGAACTGCATTTATTTTCAGCAAACTTAACGTGTAAATATTTGTATGAACATAACAAGATTCAACAACTGAGACATAAACTGAACAAGTTCCACAGACCTGTGACTAACAGAAATTGAATAATGTGTCCCTAAACAAAGGGGGGGTCAAAATCAAAAGTAACAGTCAGTATCTGGTGTGGCCACCAGCTGCATTAAGTACAGCAGTGCATCTCCTCCTCATGGACTGCATCAGATTTTCCAGTTCTTGCTGTGAGATGTTACCCCACTATTCCACCAAGGCACCTGCAAGTTCAAAATTCCTGTCTTACGGGAAATCACGCACAGAACGAGCAGTATGGCTGGTGGAATTGTCATTCTGGAGGGTCATGTCAGGATGAGCCTGCAGGAAAGGTACCACATGAGGGAGGAGGATGTCTTCCATGTAACGCACAGCATTGAGATTGCCTGCAATGACAATAAGCTCAGTCCGATGATGCTGTGACACACCGCCCCAGACCATGACGGACCCTCCACCTCCAAATCGATCCCGCTCCAGAGTACAGGCCTCGGTGTAACGCTCATTCCTTTGTCGATAAACGCGAATCCGACCATCACCCCTGGTGAGACAAAACCGCGACTTGTTAGTGAAGAGCACTTTTTGCCAGTCCTGTCTGGTCCAGTGACGGTGGGTTTGTGCCCATAGGCGACGTTGTTGCCGGTGATGTCTGGGGAGGACCTGCCTTACAACAGGCCTACAAGCCCTCAGTCCAGCCTCTCTCAGCCTATTGTGGACAGTCTGAGCACTGATGGAGGGATTGTGCGTTGCTGGTGTAACTCGGGCAGTTGTTGTTGCCATCCTGTACCTGTCCCGCAAGCGTGATGTTCGGATGTACCGATCCTGTGCAGGTGTTGTTACACGTGGTCTGCCACTGCGAGGACGATCAGCTGTCCGTCCTGTCTCCCTGTAGCGCTGTCAAAGGCATCTCACAGTACGGACATTGCAATTTATTGCCCTGGCCACATCTGCAGTCCTCATGCCTCCTTGCAGCATGCCTAAGGCATGTTCACGCAGATGAGCAGGGTCCCTGGGCATCTTTCTTTTGGTGTTTTTCAGAGTCAGTAGAAAGGCCTCTTTAGTGTCCTAAGTTTTCATAACTGTGACGTTAATTGCCTACCGTCTGTAAGCTTTTAGTGTCTTAACGACCGTTCCACAGGTGCATGTCCATTTATTGTTTATGGTTCATTGAACAAGCATGGGAAACAGTGTTTAAACCCTTTACAATGAAGATCTGTGAAGTTATTTGGATTTGTATGAATTATCTTTGAAAGACAAGGTCCTGAAAAAGGGACGTTTCTCTTTTTGCTGAGTTTGTGCACCTCATGTGTTTTCCAGATGGCCACTGTGGTATGTATGGCTGTATATAGCTGTATGAGGTTTTTGGAGTAAGTAGGAGGCCTATAGTGACACACAGGGTTGATTAAGGGCGGGAGCTTGGGTAGTTAGGGGGCTGAGGTCAGACATTCGATCCTTTCAGACCACTCCCTATGAGTTCCTTATGAGCTGGCCACAGGACCTTGTGGCTGCTGCCTACATCGCAGGATGAGAGACAGGTATAGTCTCTCTCTCTCTCTCTTGCTCTCTACCTATCTCTCTCTCTCTCTCTCTCACTCTCTCTCTCTTTCATTATCTCTCTCTCCCTCTCTCTCTTTCACTGTCTCTCTCTCTATGTATTACCTATCTCTCTCTATATATACCTATCTCTCTCTCTATATACCTATCTCTCTCTCTTTCACTATCTATTTCTCTCTTTCTCACTCTCTCTCTTAAAGGATCATTTAGGTTTCATGGCTCTCTCATTTCCAAGATGGACCAGTGAATACAGGCTGTCAACATCAACAGTTCCCCTGTTGTATATGCTGTGTTGGTGGGAGGCAGAGGTTCGAGGTAGAGGGGGAGAGGTGGGAGGAAGATGGGGGAGAGGTGGGGCTCGTATTATTGCCTCTCCCATACTGTCAGACCTTGGCTAGGTCCAGAGCCAGAACTGGTCCCCAAGACGAAGACCCACCCTGATACAGCTGTGCTGTTATACAGTTACACTTACACCCGTACAGGTCACAGGGTGCACTGGTGTGAACACACAGACACACACACACACACACACACACACACACACACACACATATGAACCCCGCCCCGCCCCGTGTGCTTCTGCGGTGATGTGATGATGATGATAATGGGAATTCCATTTGGCCCCGAGTGATCCTCATCTTTCAAAAAGACTTCCCGTCAGAAATGAATTTGCTTACTGTTGACAGGAAAGATGGAAGACTCTGAATGTATGGTAGTAGGCTGATAGTCATGGCTGTTACTATGGGCATCTCCTTGGCCCACTGGGCATGCAGGTTTTTTCCCCAACCGTGCAGTAAGGCACCTGATTCCACTAATCAAAGGCTTAATTAGGAGTTGATTAGTTGAATCAGGTGTGAGAGAATGGGCACACCCAGAGTTGAAGACGTTCTAAGACGAGTTCTTAGAAGTTGAAGTTCCAAGCCATTCTAGAAGTAAGAGGGAAGATGGAGGAAACAAAATGGCGTAACCTCTATTCTAAGTTGTCAGTTATCACTAGAGGGTCAGTTCACCACTGTGTCACTGAGCTTCGAGGTAAGAGGCCCAGTGTCTGTGTGTCTGTGTGGTTGGTCCTTTCTGGTACCATACAGTCCCAGTGGCAGTACACAGACAATGGCTGTGATTCTCTGTAGGCCAGAGTCTGCAGTAGCGAGCGAGCGTACCCACTCCCCACGGAATGACTAGCCTCTGGAACATTATAGGGCAGAGGCGTCAGATATGGCCCTCACACAGGAAGGGGTCTGTGTGGCCGGTCTGAGGGGGGTTCACTGCCACAAAGATCTGTCTGTCCTCCTCTGGAGCAGAGAATGTGAGTGTCATCGGTCATTGTTGGGAGAGAGAGGGATGGAGGGAACGAGAGAGAGGGAAGGACAGAGGAGTAATGTTGCTGTCACTCCTGTCTCGTTTGGACGAGTTTGGGCTGAGAGTGAGCGTGAGAGCAGGCTGGTGTTTGCAGGGGAAAGGATAGACGCGGGACACAGGACATCACCGTGCTACTGACAGATAGGATACAGCAATGGGAGAGGAGGACTGAGGCTGATGCTATGATGCCAGGGCCTGCCTCTGACTGAAAGAGAGGGACCTTAGAGGAACTTTCTTTTTGGACCATGGCTTTTGCTGCCATTTTTGTTTCAAATCAAAACAAATCAACATGGCGAGTTTTGGGACTTAAAGGATGCTTGACCCATTGCAAGATGGATGGCTTATATCGCTTTGATTGTAATTGACGGAGATGTGTATATGGCCAGATGACATTTCTTTCTTAAGCCTGACGCTTGAAATGGAGAGTTATTGTCTGAAATAAACCAATGCTGAGGTGGGTCTCGGCAGGGGTGATGTTGTGGGTGTTTATCCATATGTTGTATTTTGGATGTTTGTATTGTTTAAAACTGAATAATAGTTGTGTTGTAAAACTTGCAAGGTCATTCTCTAACATCTCTCTTTTTATTCTGTCTCCCAAGTCCAACTCCTGAAGTCCACAGAACTCGGTCGCCACAGTCTTCTCTACTTGAAGGAGATTGGCGATGGCTGGTTCGGAAAGGTAAAATCACTCTCTCCCTCCTCACGTTTACTTGTGAATTCTTTTGATTGTATTTTGTTGGTTATTTTCACTGTGCTGGAGGCTACTGTACAGGGTTATGAGAGGTAGCTAGATGAAATGTTCTGTCACGTTCACGGTTGTTGTGCCATGAGCTGTAATCCCAGTCGTGTTAAGGAGCGAGCCTGTTCAAATGGCTGACAAATGGTGCATTACCTGTAATGTGTGTCTGTAAGGGTAATCCTGGGCTGGTTCACATAATGTCTCCCTGACTGACTGACACGGCCGGGTACAGAGAGGTAGAACGCCACAGAAAGGACTTGTGGTCCTCTGTAGCTCTGTTGGTAGAGCATGGCGCTTGCAACACCAGGATAGCGGGTTTGATTCCACACATGCATGAAAAATGTGTTTTGGATAAAAGCGTCTGCTGAATGGCATACATTACTCAGGGAGAACCGTGTAGCCTGCCCTAGCAATGCAGGAGTTTCACTTTACATTTCACTCTGTTCCTATTACTGTGTAATTATGATTTTAAAGACTGTAACAAGTATTGCAGTTACTCATTGGGTTCATGGTTATGAATATAGTGTGAAAATGAGTAGTTACAAGACATGTTACATTGTGCAGGTTCCTGTATGGCTCAGTTGGTAGGGCACGATGCTTGCAATACCTGATTGTCTCTTCGATTCCTGGGGCCACTGATAAGTAAAGTCACTGCAAGTCACTATGGCTAGAAGTCTCTGTTAAATGGCATATTAATATGTGAAGTGGTAGTAGAAGGTTTACCCAGGCTTTCATGCGATCAGCTTACTCTGAGCTACTATGACATGTAGATAACTGATTATCGTCATTCTCTCGTTCCCTCCCTTTGTCTGTTCTCTCTCACGCTCATACACTCGTGCACACACCCTTTCCCCACACTTGTGTATCTTGACTGGGTATGTCCATTCTTGTGTGTCTGTCTCTGTGACCGCATGCACACCACTCTGTCACATGTGGTTCTGTATTTCTTGTTGGTCTCTATATTAATCTGCATGTCCTGTGTATGCCTCTCTGTCTCTGTGTATCTCTCTGTCTATGTGTATGCCTCTCTGTCTCTGTGTATCTCTCTGTTTACTTGCATTTGTGTGACTGCCCCATCTACCTTTCGCCTGAACGTGTGTGCATCCTCCTCAATCATGTTTGTCCTCCACAATAATCACTTCCATGTGTGTGTACTGTTTGGGAATAATATTTTTGTGTGCCTTTCCTCTGTCTTTGTCTCTGACTGTCTCTCTGTGTGTCTCTCTGTTTGACTTTGTGTTTATGTCTTCCATTCCTCCCCATCTGTCTGTGTGTTTCTATGTGTGTTGTGCGTACCCTCTCGGTGTGTCTCTGTGGCTCTATTACCAGGTTCTCCTGGGGGAGGTGAATGCGGGTCTCAGCACCACCCAGGTGGTGGTTAAGGAGCTGAAGGCCAGTGCCAGTGTTCAGGACCAGATGCACTTCCTGGAGGAGGCCCAGCCATACCGGTGAACAGACTTAATCTTTCTCTCTCTCTCTCTCTCTCTGTCTGTCTGTCTGTCTGTCTGTCTGTCTGTCTGTCTGTCTGTCTGTCTGTCTGTCTGTCTGTCTGTCTGTCTGTCTCTGTCTCTGTCTCTGTCTCTGTCTCTGTCTCTGTCTCTGTCTGTCTGTCTGTCTCTCACTCCATGTAGTTTTCATCCTTTTAGATCCTTAATTGAGACTAAATGACTAAACCTCACTTTGTTCACTTTCATTATAGTGTTAATCAGCATGGAATTGACCTAGAGTTGATTGAAGACCAAGTCCTGTTTCTTTATTTGTCACGACAGTGCTTTGTGCCTACACTAACTCTCTGACATTGCACCCGTCCGTCCCCAGTGCCCTCCAGCACCCAGCCCTCCTGCAGTGCCTGGTGCAGTGCACTGATGTCACCCCCTACCTGCTGGTCATGGAGTTCTGCCCTTTGGTGAGTACTAAACTGGACTGTGACTGTCACTGCACCACTTCATATAGGCCTGCCTATCTGTCTACGGCCATTGTAGTCAGTAGCCTGCTGGACTAGCTAGAGTCATGGTCCAGCGTCTATTGTGATCTCTGTACTGCAGGCAGTATATGACCCTCATCATGTATTGGACTGATTGGACTACTAGACCACTGTATATCTGGCTACTATAATCACTTTTATGATACTCATCTTTGTACTGAAGTGATTGTGCCAATATATTATATTAGTTTGCATTTGTCTGCCCCCCAGTGACCAGATATTGTATTACTGGCTGAGTGAGCAATTAAATGATTGCGACGTATCCATTCTGAGGGAAGACCTACCTACACTCATTGACAGGATGTTTCACTTCCAAAAAGTCCTTCAGCCAGTGCGTAGTGACCTAACTGTACTGTAATTAGCTAAATGTCTAAGCAGCATCCTTTATTGTGTCAATATCTATATATCTCTAATATCTCCACTAGGGTTGGGGTCAATTCCATTTCAATTCCAGTCAATTCAGGAAGTCCAATTCCAGTTCTCTTCAAAGCTTTTTAATGATGAACATTTTGAATTGGAATTTAGTTTGCTTTCTGACTTGAGTGGAATTGAAATTGGAATTGCCTCATACTCGGATCCTCACTATATCTATGTAGGCCGTCATTGTAAATAAGAATGTGTTCTTAACTGACTTGCCTAGTTAAATAACGGTAAAAAAAACTAACATCTATATATATCTCCTCCATGTCACCAGGGTGATGTGAAAGGGTACATGCGGAGCTGTCGGGCTGCAGACACAATGACCCCTGAACCCCTGATACTGCAGAGGATGGCCTGTGAGATTGCCTCAGGACTCCTGCACCTACACAAACACAACTTCATACACAGGTGGGTGTCACTTCCTCTATCTATATATCATTACCACTATGTTATAGTTTTTATACTACAATCCACTCATTGGAATTATATTGTTATTACCTTGTAGACTGATGGTACCCGGTAGTCACGTGCTGCCAGACGTCACTTCATATTCTTGTTCTGTAGAAACCTATGACAGACTAGGTTCCCAGAATCCCGTAGCTGTGAGTTGTTGGATTTCTTCTTGGTTCCTATTGGTTCCTTCCTGTAACAATATCCTGGTGCTGCCTGAGTGCCTCGTCATAGACTCCAGCATCAGTGATTTTGTTGCAGGGGAGACCTCTTCTCTCCAGAGTGACCCCTTCTCTTCACTGTCTACACAGCATCCACGTATAAGGAATGGTTCAAATTGATGAGTAAAATGTACAACATTTATTGATTGACTGCATGACGTTCTGTAAGGCTTTTAGTACAGTATTGAAAATGTCAGACTGTCCATGGACTCACCATGATAATTTGCCTGTTATGCATATACATCATCAATCAATTATCATCTCATGTACAAACGTGTTCTCTGTCTTTTCTGCAGTGACCTTGCCCTGAGAAACTGCCTGCTGACCGCTGATGTTACAGTGAAGATTGGAGACTACGGCCTGTCACACAATAAGTACAAAGATGACTACTTTGTGACGTCAGACCAGATGTACGTGCCACTGCGTTGGATCGCTCCAGAACTCATAGATGAAGTCCATGGCAACCTACTGGTGGTAGGCCAGAGCAAACAGAGCAACGTCTGGTAAGAACATCAATCGACCGATAGATAGATAGATAGATAGATAGATAGATAGATAGATAGATAGATAGATAGATAGATAGATAGATAGATAGATAGATAGATAGATAGATAGATAGATAGATAGATAGATAGATAGATAGATAGATAGATTGATTCAGCCAAATTCTGGATGAAGACCAATCTCAATGGAGCATGCTTTTTAGTCGAGGAATCTGTGTCCAGGAAACCGACCCTATCTGGATTTTGGTCTCAGTGATCGTAATTGCCCAATGTTTTCCCCAATAAATATGGGTTGTTATGCTTTACATGTAAGTAAGCATTTCACTGTTAGTCCACACCTTTTGTTTACGAAGTATGTGTCATTTGATTTGATGTGTTGCTCTTCCCCGTGATTCTATAGTCTGATGTTGAGTGTTTTTTCAGGTCTCTGGGCGTGACTATCTGGGAGTTGTTTGAGTTGGGCAACCAGCCGTACAGACACTATTCTGACAGACAGGTCCTGACCTACGCTGTGAGGGAACAGCAGCTCCGACTGCCCAAGCCCCTGCTCAATATACCCCTGGCAGAGCGCTGGTGAGTCTCTCTCACACACAAACACACACACACACACACACACACACACACACACACACACACACACACACACACACACACACACACACACACACACACACACACACACACACACACACACACACACACACACACACATATTCTGCATCCCAAATGGCACAGTATTTCCTATTTAGTGCCTAGGGCTCTGGTCAAACATTGTGCACTAAATAGAGAGTCGTGTGACATTTTGGACACAGACATAAAATGACTGATGTGTGATGTACTACTTTTGACTACAGCCGATAGATTCATTTGTGGTTCATTATATCTTCCTGTATCCCATGGTTGTTGTAATGGTTGTTGTGGTGTGTGTGTGTGTGTGTGTGTGTGTGTGTGTGTGTGTGTGTGTGTGTGTATGTGTGTGTGTTCTTGTGTCACCAGGTATGAGGTGATGCAGTTCTGCTGGCTCCAACCAGACCAGAGGCCCAATGCAGAGGAGGTCCACCTGTTACTCAGCTACCTGTGTGCCAAGGGGGCCAACGAGGCCGAGGAGGACTTTGAGAGGCGCTGGAACTCCCTGCGTCCCAACCCCAACGCTGGCCCCAACAACAGCCTCCACCATGGGGCAGGAGCCCTGGCCATTGGTACGTTTACACCACTTTTTATTGCTCCTGTCTACTTTGCATTATGTTTTTTTGTCTGCTTCTGTTTGAAATGAAAATACAAATCTGCACACTGCTCTTCTCAGTATCACTTTAGTTCAGAGAAATATACTGTCCTCAAACCACCCAAATTAAGAAGAAATAGTGTGTGATTATAAATGTTTACTCATAACTCGGGGTGGCAGGTTGCCTAGTGGTTAGAGCGTTGGGCCAGTAACCGAAAAGTCGGTAGATCGAATCCCCGAGCTGACAAGGTAAAAATCTGTTGTTCTGCCCCTGAACAAGGCTGTTAACCCTCTGTTCCCCGGTAGGCTGTCATTGTAAATAAGAATTTGTTCTTAACTGACTTGCCTAGTTAAATAAAGGTAAAAAAAGACTCACATACTCAGGGCCCACCAACCCTGCTTTAGTTGATTAAGGTCTGCTGCTGTTTGACATGAAATTTCCCCTTAGGGGATTACCAAAGTACTTATCTGTCTACAGACCTCCCCTCCTCCTCCTTCCCCCTGCTGGAGCAGTTCTCTGGATGCGACGGCTACCACAGCGAGTCAGGAGATGATATACTGACCGTGACCGAGACCAGCCACGGCCTGAACTTCGAGTACAAGTGGGAGAAGGCTCAGGCGGGGGCGGAGCAGCCTTACCACCGTGCTGCCTTGTCCTCCAGCGGTACCCTGGGGGCCGTCAACTACCACCGCCAGGACCTGTACTACCCCCCTGGGCCAGGGGGCATGGTGGGGGGCTGTGGTGGGGTGGCCTACTACGAGCCCAAGATGCTGCATGGTTCTGGGGTCGGGGTGGTGCCGGTGCTCAGCGCCTGTAGTCCTTCAGTGAGCGCTGAGTACTACGTCCGCATGGAGGAGCCTGGTGTGGACTGTCACATCAACATGGACCTGGACTACACCATGTGCTCCTACAGCCCAGACTACCAGGGCAGCAACGGGAGCTTCCTGACAGGCAGTGGCAGTGCAGACTCAGGGGATTGTATTATGGGGATGGGTGCATGTCCCTCCCAGGCCCACTCCAAGCCTGTGGACTCCTACTGGTCGGCAGACATCTGTAAAGCTGGGGGTGGTGGAGCATATGACTCGGACCCAGATGGAAGCCCGGCCATCTCCCTGACCATGGAACCCCTGCTGGGGCAAGTCTCTGACTCCAGCCCCCTGAGACCCTGGGAGGCTGGTCATTACGTCTCCTACAAGGACCGGGATGGGGGGTTCTACTACGAACACTCACCCCCTATGGGCATAGGCCACCACATGGGTCTGGGTCTGGACCATCACCAGCACTACCTGATGGGGCGGGAACACTCTCCCCCTGAGCCCCACCAGGAGAGCTGGGGGTCCCGGAGCCTGCGTCAGGCCCTGGGGGAACTGGAAAACCCTCTGGGGATATCTCCCTCCATCAGTACCCCTCCCCAGGGTGGTGGTCCTCCTTTTGGGGTAGGGGACCCCTACCTGGAGACGACCAAGGGACCAGGTGCCATCATTGGGGGGAGTAGCGTCACTGGGGGTTACTATGACATGATGGGTTCTCTGAGGAAAACCATGCCGACCATGCCAGGCCACACCCACTCAGTCAGCATCACCATGGCGTCGGAGGACTCGGACGAGGAAGAGGATATATTCTCAGAGAGGCAGAGAATCAACAGTAGTAACACCTGGCCCTCTAATCTCTCTAACCACTGCACTAACAACAACAGTCTAGGCCTGGGCCGTAGTAGACAGGCTGGCTGTAGGCAACAACAGGATGCCTATGTAGACTTCCTCTACACTATGCCCACTACCGACATAGAGGACTCGTGGCCTGAGGAGCACAACCTGACCTTCCGCTCCTCTGTCTCTGCTGCAGTTAAACCCATAGACTACCTGGAGGCGACGGCAGCTTCGGCTAAAGACAGCAGCTGTCTATCCCTGGGGAAGCATCATACCCTGATACCCTCCGACGACGCCTACAACACCTACATCTATCTGTGCCATGAGAGGGAGGGGGAGAGGGAGGTGAAGCCACCACCAATCGAGTGCTGCCACTCTCATTTCGTCGACCCCCTCACAGGCCTAGTGGTGCGAAACTACACCTGTGATGGCTACAGAGATCAGATTGTAGAGATGCTCAACAACGAGGAAGAGAGTGTGAATCTGTCCCCAGCACCGGGAGGGCCTAGTGTGTCTAAATCAACCCTGACACACAACACTAACACAACCACAACCGTAACCAACCTTGACCACCCTGAGCAGTATGTTGACATCACTATGGACGATACCCTTTCCATAGACCAGAAGCAAGAGGTTGTCACAGAAAACAAAGGGGTTCTCACTGATCCTAAACCAGAGGACATGACTATGGATATGGCTGCCCCACTTCCCTCAGTGAATGTGCCTGACCTAGTCTGCTTGGTTGAGCCAGAGTCAGAGCTGAGCCATACGTTAGACAGCGGCCTGGACAGAGACCACTGCTCCAGCATCAGTCTAGTGGACATCTCCGACTGCTATACCGACGACGATGATGAAGACGATGACATTACTGACGTGACCTCAGGGATCTTTGCTGACGAGGCGTCGGCTGGGGACCTTAACGCCTCCCCCTCCTTGGCCCGTCCCCTCAAGTCCCTGCAGAAGCAGGTGGGAACACCCGATTCCATGACTTCCATGGACTCCATGGACCTGATGCCTTTAGCGGCCGGCTCCACCACAGAGCCATTCAGCCCTGCCTCCAGCTCCTCCCACCCATCTAGTTCGTCCCCCAAGGCAATGGATAGCGGGTACGACACAGAGAATAACGAGAGCCCAGAGTTCATCCTCAAGGAGCCCCACAATGAGCCCCGGGACCCAAAGACATTCACCCAGCCACTTGGGGAGTCTGTCCTGGACACCAGCCTGGATGAAGAGGGGGAGGAGGGGGGAGAGGAGGCCGAGGTGGCCCCACCGGAGGATGAGGATGAACCTACCCTGGATGAAGATGTGACTCTAGCAGCCTCACAGACCACAGACAAAGAGAAGGAGCTGGCCCCCCTCAGTGAGAAGAACCCTTACAGGGACTCTGCCTACTTCTCTGACTATGAGAACGAGCGCCTTTCCAGGGATGATGAGGATGAGAAAGTGGGGGATGATGAAAATGTAGGAGTGGAGGAGAGAGAAGAGGAGGAGAGCCTGACAAAGAAGAGGGATCTCAGCCCTCTTCATATAGAGGAAGAGGAGGAGGGAGAAGAAGAGGAGAGCCTGACAAAGAAGAGGGAACTCAGCCCTCTTCATATAGAGGAAGAGGAGGAGGGAGAGGGGGAGGTGAGCCTGACAGAGAAGGGGGAACTCAGCCCTCTTCATATAGAGGAAGAGGAGGAGAGCCTGACAGAGAAGAGGGAACTCAGCCCCCTTCATATACAGGAAGAGGAGGAGAGCCTGACAGAGAAGAGGGAACACAGCCCTCTTCATATAGAGGAAGAGCTGGAAGGAAATGAGACCTCAGCTCTTCTGGAGGAGAGTGAAGACCCAGAGATGAAGGGTTGCCTGACAGAAGAGTGCACCCATGATGAAGGGCTGGAGCTGGGGATAGAATTGGCCTCCAATATCTCTGGAGAAGTAGAGGAAGGATCAGAGGGATGGCTTGCCCAGGAGGAGCCCTCTTCCCTGGGAGACTGGGCAGCAGAGGTGGTGGGGGCTATGGAAGAAGCCCTGGGGGAACTCCAGAGGAGCAGCAGTACTGAAACCAACTCTGGTACCAAGGAGGAGGAGGAAGAGGAAGGAGAGCGAAGAGACGTGGAGGACTCATCTGAAGCCTTAGAATTAGCAGATGTCCTAGAAGAAGCATCTAGCGAAAGGTCAGAGAGCATCGACAAGGACGATGATGATGAAGAGAACGGACCTCCCTCACGACGTCAACGCTTCTCCTCCTCCTCCCCTCCCTCCATTCCTCCTCCTCCTCTCCCCCCGATGACTCCCCCTCCGGTCCGGGTGTCGCTCACAGACAGGGGGGAGGCGGATGAGGAGGACGGAGATGGTGACTCGGATGACAGTGAGTCAGATGAGGAGCTGAGGAGTTACAGTGTTCAAGAGGAGCAGAGTGGAGGGGAGGAGAGCGAGGAGGAGAACCATGCGGTACCCATCGTGGTCAGCGACTGTAGCGATGCTCATAACCTACGTAGTCTACTGAAGGTGCCCACCACGCTCACCTCCGAGTCGCTTGCTGATGACCTGCTGGAACGAAAGAAGAAGGTGGTGTCCTTCTTTGATGATGTCACTGTTTACCTGTTTGACCAGGTGAGTAGTCAATCACAGATGAAGGAAAACAAGATAAATGAAAGGGTAGTTTCTGCATCATGCTAGTTCACAAGTTCATGGTCATTTTTCAGCATTTTTCATTCTATCTAAGTCACATGGTATAAGACAAATAAGATATTTTTTAAATGTCTAATGTATGTCTAATTAAACTAGACATACTACTATAGACACTGAACAAAAATATAAACGCAACATGTAAAGTGTTGGTCCCATGTTTAATTTAATGAGCTGAAAGTAAAATAATCCCATATGCACAAAAACTGTATTTCTCTCAAATTTTGTGAACAAATTTGTTTACATCCCTGTTAGGGAGCATTTCTCCTTTGCCAAGATACTCCATCCACCTGACAGATGTGTCATATTAAGAAGCTGATTAAACTGTATGATTATTACACAGGTGCGCCTTGTGCTGGGGACAATGAAAGGCACTTTAAAATGTGCAATTTTGTCGCACAGCACAATACCACAGATGTCTCAAGTTTTGAGAGAGTGTGCAATTGGCATGTTGACTGCAGGAATGTCCACCAGAGCTGTTGCCAGAGAATTGAATGTTCATTTCTCTACCATAAACTGCTTCCAACGTCATTTTAGAGAATTTGGTAGTACGTCCAACCGGCCAGCCCAGGACCTCCACATCCGGCTTCTTCACCTGAGGGATCGTCTGAGGGGGGGTGCTAAGGAGTATTTCTGTCTTTAATAAAGCCCTTTTGTGTGGAAAAAATCATTCTGATTGGCTCTGCCTGGCTCCCTGCTAGGTGGGGCTGGGTGCCAAGTGGGTGGGCCTATGCCCTCCATGGTCCACCCATGGCTGCACCCCTGCCCAGTCATGTGAAATCCATAGATTAGAGCCTAATGCATTTATTTAAATTGACTTATTTCCTTATATGAACTGTAACTCGGTAAAATCTTAGAAATGTTTGCATGTTGAGTTTATATTTTTGTTCAGTATATTTTTGTTTAAAATGCACACTAACCATAGTTCTAACCTTTTGACTACTGTCCGTTTCCAGCAGAGCCCGACTAAAGAGCTGGCTGAGCATGGTTTCCCTCCAGAGCCTGAGACCAGCGGACAGGGTTCAGAGGGCAAACAACCAACCTCTGATGACTCCTCAGATGGAAACATCTCAGAAGAGAGTAAGTACACTAGTCCAGAGTCCACTACTTACATTGAAACATTGATTGAAGTCAATCAGCATTTCATTTCATAATCAATCTCAAATCTATGGGTTTAGATGTGTAAAATATAAGAGGCGGATGTTTCCAATCTGCTCCCTTTCTCTTCCTCTCTCCATACCTACTTTCCACCCTCCCTCCGTCTCTCTTCCTTTCTCTCTACCTTCCTCCCTCTCTCTCTTCAGGTGCAGGGTATGAGTGGGAGGATGACTTCCCCTTGTTGCCCCTCCCGACTTCCATATCCAAGATGGCTGCCTCCTCCTCAGCCTCAACCCCCTCTACACCCAGCCTGCCCTCCACATCCAAGGCCCCGGAGCCCAAACCAGCGGTGCAGTACTCCCGCTTCACCGTTTCCCCTAGCCATGTGTCTCGCTTCTCCATCACACACGTCTCTGACTCTGACATAGACTCTGGTCCAGGTGAGTCTGATGTTTCATTAGAAACATGTCTGAGGAGAACTAATTGTATGGATTTTACATAGTGAATAATGAAACATAATGAATAAGTTGTAACTATCCGCCTCTCTCTCTCTCTCACTCTCTCTCGCCCTCTCTCTCGCCCTCTCTCTCTCTCCCTCTCTCTCTCTCTCTCTCTCTCTCTCTCTCTCTCTCTCTCTCTCTCTCTCTCTCTCTCTCTCTCTCTCTCTCTCTCTCTCTCTCTCTCTCTCTCCATCTCTCCATCTCTCCATCTCTGCAGGGAGCAGTGAGGATGGGGACAGAGAGTAGAACAGAACCACAGCCACCCAGGAGCTGCACCACATAAACTTAGCGTGACTTTTATGTAGAGCTTTTTGGACATCAGGTTTCTGAAAAGACAGTGCCTCTTATTGTTTATGGTGTGGGAGAAGAGGGGAAAGAGAATCAACTCTTATGAGAATATAGAAAATAATATATGATAATACAGTTGAAGTTGGAAGTTTACATACACCTTAGCCAAATACATTTAAACTCAGCTTTTCACAATTCCTGACATTTAATCCTAGTAAAAATTCCCTGTCTTAGGTCAGTTAGGATCACCACTTTATTTTAAGAATGTGAAATGTCAGAACAATACTAGAGAGAATGATTTATTTCAGCTTTTATTTATTTCATCACATTCCCAGTGGGTCAGAAGTTTACATACACTCAATTAGTATTTGGTAGCATTGCCTTTAACTTGTTTAACTTGGGTCAAACGTTTCGGGTAGCCTTCCACAAGCTTCCCACAATACGTTGGGTGGATTTTGGCCCATTCCTCCTGGCAGAGCTGGTGTAACTGAGTCAGGTTTGAAGGCCTCCTTGCTCGCACATGCTTTTTCAGTTCTGCCCACAAATGTTCTATAGGATTGAGGTCAGGGCTTTGTGATAACCATTCCAATACCTTGACTTTGTTGTCCTTAAGCCATTTTGCCACAACTTTGGAAGTATGCTTGGGTTCATTGTCCATTTGGAAGACCCATTTGCGACCAAGCTTTAATTTCCTGACTGATGTCTTGAGATGTTGCTTCAATATATCCACATAATTTTCCTCCTGATGATGCCATCTATTTTGTGAAGTGCACCAGTCCCTCCTGCAGCAAAGCACCCCCACAACATGATTCTGCCACCCCCGTGCTTCATGGTTGGGATGGTGTTCTTCGGCTTGCAAGAAAGTGGTTCCGTTCATCACAAAGCCCTGACCTCAACTGAAAAAGCATGTGCGAGCAAGGAGGCCTACTAACCTGTCTGTTACACCAGCTCTGTCAGGAGGAATGAGCCAAAATTCACCCAACTTATTGTGGGAAGCTTGTGGAAGGCTACCTGAAACGTTTGACCCAGGTTAAACAATTTAAAGGCAATGCTACCAAATACTAATTGAGTGTATGTAAACTTCTGACCCACTGGGAATGTGATGATAGAAATTAAAGCTGAAATAAATCATTCTCTCTACTATTATTCTTATTTTTCACATTCTTAAAATATAGTGGTGATACTAACTGACCTAAAACAGGGAATTCTTACGAGGATTTAATGTCAGGAATTGTGAAAAAACTTAGTTTAAATGTATTTGGCTAAGGTGTATGTAAACTTCCGACTTCAATTGTAAATACACAGAGTAATATACGTTACAAAGAACTTATATGCAGGTCAAGACTTTTATGTTGCGTTCAACATATTTTTTGAGCGACAACACAAATCTAAGGACGAACTTTGGGACGTTGTTTGCCACCATAGTCATCACTCATTTACAGTATGTTATGGAGAGCAAAAAACATGGGTATCAAAACAGAACACACCATGTACCCCACTCAGAGGAGGAGGGAGTGAAGAAATGATGGAAAGGACAGAATCCAGGCTTTTCACTGAAGGATCGGTGTTGGAAAGTGACCAACAACATATCTTTGAGACATTGCTTCACCCGTCCTCTTCAAATATAAATGAAATAGCACATGTAATATAATAATGTTACATGTTTCCAAACACTTTTACATCCATTGAAGAGAATAATGGGACACCTAAGTGTATGTGAAGGAATGGAGCTATTGAACAAGGCAGAAAGTTGTTGCCTTGAAATGACTGTGTATTAGCAGAGATGATCAATGCTGCATTTAGTGACTCCAGAGTTTTCTATCAGGAGTAGGACCACCACTGTATTGTACTGTATGTATCACCCTTATGATTTCCACCAATCAGAATTCCAGAGTCACTATTCCTCTCCCTCTGTCTGTGTGGGTCACTATTCCCCTCCCTCTGAATGCCTGGGGTGTAATCATTAGTGCACACCGTAGCAAACAGTTGCAAAACGTTTCGCGAAGGAAAACAAAATTCAGGTATGTTCTTCCCCTGTTGGTTCCATTTGCTTCCGTTTTGGTTCTAGTGAATCCACCTCTGCTTTTACATACATCCCTGGACCTAAGCTATTGTTCAAATCCATCAAGTCAGTTTTGAGGCAATATCATTCAGATGACTTTTAATAAATGCTGTACTTCTTTTTTGGGATTTTGGATCCACGTGCTTTGCAGCAGATAGTGTGGGTAAATCACAGCATATGTTGGCTTCTGTGTTGAGCTTCACGTCATCACATGCTGTGTAATAGGTCTCCTTGTCTTGAGGTGGAGATTCTTTGTTAAATGGTCAAAGAACGTGTACATTTCCGATTCTGAAAGGCGTACTGCAGTATAAGAACAGCAAGCTTACAAATACACAGATAAACTTACAGATACAGTAGCATATCATTTTTATAGAAAACTTTTGATGAAATTATCACTTTTAAGAAATATGAAACCTAAAAATGAAACTTAAAGAATGGAAGAACAAACAAATGATTTTCAAGTGGCTCAAGTGGCTTCGGTAACATGTTGAATATTAAATAATCCAATGACTATTGGAAGAGCACAGAACTGAGTACTTGTTCAGTGTTAACATATTGTTTATGTTCAGCTGTGTGGTGGTCAAGGGTTTGTCGTTGTGTAATGTTTCACGATTGTGTTCATGATTTTAACAATGGAAAGTGCATTTAGAATTGATGGACCTTTAACTTTGCTATGTACAGTATGTGAAAATGTATGTACTATAGAAAGGAAGACGGGTGGTTGTGGGTGTAACATAGAACGCATTCCGTACAGTCAGGCTGGTAAGATAATGCAGTATTACATCAGTATCACTGTAGCATGGTCGCAGGTATGTTTGTGCAGTCTTGCCTACCTCAATCACCATAGTTTGGCAAGACAGTACAAACAGATCTGGGACCAGGCTAATATCACTGTAGGCTTTAGCTTCAAAGAACCAGGGTGCCAATTCAGTTCAACACATAGATTTAGAATTACATACAGTAGGTTCTATTTCTATGGTTCACAGATCCACTCTAGTCTCCATGCAGTCAGTGTGTTCTGTTTGTTTGCCTTTCTAGAGCTTTAATATTGTTCACTAGTATAGTGTCTATAGATCTATCTAAACCGCCGTCTGTGTATGTACTATTTTTATATCTCAAAAAAAGAAAGAACATTTTAAGAATATCAAGAAATGACCTGGAAGTGGCAGATAAAAGGAGATGTCTTTGTTTTATTGTTGCCAAAGAGATATATTTAATGAAGTCATGAGGCAAACAGGAACAGGAATATATATTTGATCTATAATGTTTTAATACTACAGATGTAGGATCTTAATTTGAGACAGTTTGCTACAGCAGGAAAATAATCCTGCAGCAACAGGAAATGTGAATTTTGTGGGTTATAATTCATGGACATTTTTGTAGGGCTTGATACAATTTTCAAAGTGGAAATTACAAACTTCCAAAGGCTTTTTAAACATCAAATACTCTACAATTTTGAAACGTCCTGCATTGTAGGAAAGTTCTCCTGCAACAGGGTGATCCAATTAAGATCCTACATCTGTATAGCGAGACGATAGCCTGGGTACCAGTCTGTTTGTGTCATCAATGCTCTCCTTGTAATGATGACACAAACCGACTGGTACCCAGGCTAGTAAGACGAAGGGGGTATTGTGATAAGGAGCAACATTTGGTAATGTGCAGGTTGTGATTTAAACGAGCAGGACTAGTTTAGGGATGCTGTCAGTAAATGTGCCCCACCCACACTCACTTACTGGTCACATGGTTACTTTCTGTACCTTATTATGAAATAAAAATAAAGTCTGTTTTACACATGGATGTGGGTCTCATGTATTACATAGCCTGGTCCCAAATCTGTTTGTGCTCTCTAGCCAACTCATAATTTTACATAATGTACAATGTAAAAACATGAAGCAAAGAGAGTATAAAAGGAGACGTGCTTTTCAAGAATTTCTTATAAACACAGTACAAACACACAGGTAATATCTGGAATATACTCTGCAATATCACTTTATTTTCTCTAGTAAATTCAGTGTTTTTTCTATAAATTTACAGACAAATGAAACGGGATGAGAAGCAAATACATTTATGAAATAGTACGAAATACAACAACTCCTTTGTATTTTTATGTATTAATGTCATACTATACAGTTGATATATGCATGAATGCTTAATATTATTGTTTTTCTGTCATTTAAAATATGAGAATAACAGTGAAAAGCATTTGAATGCTATAACTTAAAGTATTGTGTATAACATTTACCTTTTCTTTCTCCGTCTCTCCTAATCTAGTGTGCGGCTCAGACTCATGTAGATATGTGTTTCTACAAGCCACCATGCCCTGTGCTCTTTATATTCTCCCTGATACAGGCCCTTTAATATACTATATACTATATAACATAGTTTACTTTGTGACAAATGTATTGCTCACACAAACAAATTCAAAGAAATTCCTCCAAATCTTACAAATCGCTAATAGCAAGAAGTAAAATACGACTAGATCATAGAACTAGACACCCACAATAAAATAGATCAAACAATTACATTTTCTTAAGCATATGCATACATTATTAACAAATAGATTCAGTCATAATTTACTGCATACAGTTTATTACTGTTTTCAAATGCTTTAATTGTATTGAAGAGGCAGTCCAAGCCTAGGTGTGCTTGAATGCTATGGATAGTTCAGTCTGTGCTAAAACTTGTGCAGCACATGGTCTACAGTACTTGTGAAAGATTAGTCCTGTGTGTGCTTGGATTTGTCAGGGTTCTTCTCTTCCAATTGGCTGGCTAAACGTATATGTGCTTCACAGCAACCAATCAGAGGCAAGAATAATAGGAAGTAGAGCATGGAGCTAATAGAGGATTGGAGGAGGAGACTGGTCATCGACAGAGATGAGAGGCCTGGGTTGGTCCTCAGTGGCCTGGGCTGGTTCCTCCTGAGGCAGAGGGACACTGTACGGACAAGAGGGAGGGAAGACGGATAGGTGGAAGGAAGGGAGGAAAACAGGAGGAAGGGATAGGGACAGAAGGGATGAAGAACGGGAGGAGAGGTGGAGGGAACCAACTGATCCATTAGTTATTAACACTAAACATTACGGAGTACAGAGTAGAGAAGTTTGGTGAGTGAGTTTGGAGCAGCCCTGAATGAAGATGGAATAAGGGTGAAATAAGGCTTTGATGTGTGCGCAAGGCAAGCATCATGCAACAAAACCATCAACAGAGAATTACGTTTCTGTTAAGGCTCTATGCAGTCTGTGTCGCTGAAGCTTTAGAAATGCGCGATAGAAATGTAAAAGTAATTTCCGATTGAGCCGACATAAGCAGCATTTACCGTGAATGCAGTCTCCGCTAACACAGGAACATTGCCTTGAAATGTATATATGCTGTAATGCTGAACTTGCGCGATGCATATTGAATAGAGCCCTAAATTAATATTTTCAGAATGTATATCATTATCTAGGTGGACTGCACAACCAATGCCCATCCCTGATTGGTTGGCGAGACACAGAATGAAAGCACATCAATGATGACAAATATCCACTGTTTTCCGCCAAGTGACATCACTCCTATGTGAGACAATCTGACGTGAGACAATAAAATAATGTCAACTGTTCAAGAGATAGTGGGGAGTTCCAAAATAACACCCCATTCCCTAAATAGTATGCTGGCTCTGCAAAACAATTATACACTATATAGGGAATAGGGTGCAATTTCAGACAAAGCCATAGAATGGGCAATGGGCTAGGACCCTCCTCATGAAACCAGATGATGACAGGGAGGTGCACTAAGATAGCGGAAGTGAAAGATAGCAAGGCACATAGAAGGGAGAGGAAGCTGGTGAATGGCTGATATTTTGGCTGAATGGTAACATGGGAATCATCTTGTCACTTACGAGGGGTCCGTTTGACTCAAAAGCGGGCAAACTGTTCACTCAAAAGTCCCAAACTGAAAAGGTAAACAGTCCTATGGTGTGAACATTCATGTTCATTTAAAACGATGGGTAAATCATATAACTTACTCTTCACTACATTGTCTAACTTATTAGTAAACTAACCATAGCCACAGTGTTCAAATAATAATAACATATTTATAACATATTTACATTTGTTTGAACTTATACTTTACATACACAATGAATCATTTAAAGACAGAAAACATATTCAAAACACTGTTTTCACATAAGTACACTGTAAAATAAAATCCTGTTGTTTTTACGTTAACTTACTGGCAGCCAGTTACAGTGGGGCAAAAAAGTATTTAGTCAGCCACCAATTGTGCAAGTTCTCCCACTTAAAAAGATGAGAGAGGCCTGTAATTTTCATCATAGGTACACTTCAACTATGACAGACAAAATGAGAAAAAAAATGTGGAAAATCAAATTGTAGGATTTTTTATGAATTTATTTGCAAATTATGGTGGAAAATAAGTATTTGGTCACCTACAAACAAGCAAGATTTCTGGCTCTCACAGACCTGTAACTTCTTCTTCCTCTGTCCTCCACTCGTTACCTGTATTAATGGCACCTGTTTGAACTTGTTATCAGTATAAAAGACACCTGTCCACAACCTCAAACAGTCACACTCCAAACTCCACTATGGCCAAGACCAAAGAGCTGTCAAAGGACACCAGAAACAAAATTGTAGACCTGCACAAGGCTGGGAAGACTGAATCTGCAATAGGTAAGCAGCTTGGTTTGAAGAAATCAACTGTGGGAGCAATTATTAGGAAATGGAAGACATACAAGACCACTGATAATCTCCCTCGATCTGGGGCTCCACGCAAGATCTCACCCCGTGGGGTCAAAATGATCACAAGAACGGTGAGCAAAAATCCCAGAACCACACGGGGGGACCTAGTGAATGACCTGCAGAGAGCTGGGACCAAAGTAACAAAGCCTACCATCAGTAACACACTACACCGCCAGGGACTCAACTCCGGCAGTGCCAGACGTGTCCCCCTGCTTAAGCCAGTACATGTCCAGGCCCCTCTTAAAGTTTGCTAGAGAGAATTTGGATGATCCAGAAGAAGATTGGGAGAACGTCATATGGTCAGATGAAACCAAAATAGAACTTTTTGGTAAAAACTCAACTTGTCGTGTTTGGAGGACAAAGAATGCTGAGTTGCATCCAAAGAACACCATACCTACTATGAAGCATGGGGGTGGAAACATCATGCTTTGGGGCTGTTTTTCTGCAAAGGGACCAGGACGACTGATCCGTGTAAAGGAAAGAATGAATGGGGCCATGTATCGTGAGATTTTGAGTGAAAACCTCCTTCCATCAGCAAGGGCATTGAAGATGAAACGTGGCTGGGTCTTTCAGCATGACAATGATCCCAAACACACCGCCCGGGCAACGAAGGAGTGGCTTCGTAAGAAGCATTTCAAGGTCCTGGAGTGGCCTAGCCAGTCTCCAGATCTCAACCCCATAGAAAATCTTTGGAGGGAGTTGAAAGTCCGTGTTGCCCAGCAACAGCCCCAAAACATCACTGCTCTAGAGGAGATCTGCATGGAGGAATGGGCCAAAATACCAGCAACAGTGTGTGAAAACCTTGTGAAGACTTACAGAAAACATTTGACCTCTGTCATTGCCAACAAAGGGTATATAACAAAGTATTGAGATAAACTTTTGTTATTGACCAAATACTTATTTTCCACCATAATTTGCAAATAAATTCATTAAAAATCCTACAATGTGATTTTCTGGATTTTTTTTTCTCATTTTGTCTGTCATAGTTGAAGTGTACCTATGATGAAAATTACAGGCCTCTCTCATATTTTTAAGTGGGAGAACTTGCACAATTGGTGGCCGACTAAATACTTTTTTGCCCCACTGTACCTGTAAATTACTGTAAGAAAAGCTACAGAATGTTATCGTAAATTCCAAATAAACTGGTTTAACAGTACATTAATGTAAAGAGATGCAGTTAAGAACTGTTAAACCAAAGTTTCTTTGGAATTTACGGTAACATACTGTATCTTTTTTATACAGTAACTTACAGGTAACTGGCTGCCAGTAAGTTACTGTAAAAACAACAGGACTTTTTTTTTACCGTGCATGTTTAGTTTGACATATTTTGACCAAACCGCAACTGATGTTAATAACACTAAAGTTAATAATCTTAGGCTATTATGTCATTCACCAAAGCGTGTTACTCCCCAAAATGCAATTTGTTCAGTACAACAAAACAAAAGAACCAACATAAACAAGTCACACGCAAAAAGAGAGGAGCGAGGCAAGCAAGCAGGCACACACAAATAAACAGGCAAATGACACGTACACAAACATTCCACCAATCAAACGTCCACAGACAGAGTACTGTAAAGACAGACAACAGTTAAATGGCACGATACCCAGAGCAGGTCAGGAGGACTCACAGGTAAGGTTTATCTGCAGTAAGGAAAAGTACCTGTTTGGGAGCAGCAGGAGGAGCTGGCCGGCTGGGGTATAGCGGTGGATCAGGGGTTGTTTGGATAGTTCCGCTAACACTTTGTTTGGATAGTCCCCATACAGATGTTCAGTAATTATTCAAACTGTTTAACAAACTATCCACTAACCCTAGTTCCACCCACAAACCCTAACCCTCACAAGCTGCTATAAAACAGCAAAGATGCAGTTTGAGCATCTATAGACCATCGATAGGGGACTATCTAAATAAAACGGGACCTACTGTACTGTACTAGAAAGGGCAGTGGGCAGACCACAATCCTGACAATAACATCGAGATAGAAGGCGACAGCAAATGTGTAAAGTAAGGTGGGGTGAAGCACTGAAAGCATGAGGTAATGGGAGAGGAAGCTAAGGTGACGACTACTTCTACTAGATTTGAACACAAACTAATTTGTACAATAGTAATATGGTTATTGTGGTAACACTTTTCTTGACACACAGCATCATAACACGTTATGACACGGTCATAACTATGTCATAATTAAGTGATAATGCCCGAGAAGCCGGTGTTTGGAGGATATATTGGCACAGGTGTTGTTAGGGCCGAGACGAAGTAGAGGTCCGGCAAAACGTTCCAATATATCCTCCAAACACAGACTTTGAACATTTCAAATAACGATTGACATATTTTCATTAAATTGTTATTTTGATGAATGTATTCACTATTTAATTCTTCCACAAGTTATAGTCCCTACACAAATCTAGGGTTGCTATCTAAGCCGGCTGGTCGTTCATTCTATCGGTTCGGTTGCTAGAGACGCGCGACCCAGTCGTTCAGACTTTTTGTTCTGTATCTATGGACGCGACCCAGTCGTTCGTTCTAAATGTTTTATTGCCATACTGGCTGGCAACGTTCTTATCCCTTGCTTGCTAGCTAGCCAACTACGGCTAACTTACAGTCACGTCAAAAAGTGCAGCCAGAATAACAGTTGTCGCATTTGCGTTTGTTTAAGCTGTTTTCTAGAGACATTTATTTGGATACATCCATAACAATGAGCTAATGATGTGCGATTTCACCTGGCATAGAACATGTGCTGACTCGTCAGGACACTGTTGTTCAGAGGAGCTAGACAACAACACAGCTAACACAATCACTTCAAACTGAAGCTGGAAAGACTGCAAACTAGCTGCACCTCGTTTCGTTGAACCTTTTTTCAAATGACATTTCTTTGTATATATCCATAAAAATGATGCCAGCTGTTTCATGATTTCGACTGGCTGAGAAACGCTGCCTGCCTGTCTGTCTCGTCCTGACACCTGACACGTTCATTACAATGAGACAGCTGAAGATCGAATTTGAATATTGAAACAAAGTTTCAAATGACGGGGAGACAGACAACAAGGTTCATACAAATATCTGCTGTTGAAAACTAAATGTCAGTCTAAAATAAATGTGAGATAATGTCTAGATACTTTTTATAGTGGAGATCATGTTTATAAAATGCCTGGCTGGGCTGATGAGACAGTGGACTGCTCAGTCAGATGGAACAGAGTAAATAGGCATTTTAACGTCATAGATTTAGCTGGTGGTAACTTGTGGAATAGACACCGGTTGGAATGTGGTTTTAACCAATCAGCATTCAGGATTAGACCAACCCCTTGTATTATGACATAATTTGTCATAATATGGTTATAACATTGTCATGACACACATTTAGACCTGTTGTGAGATATATTGCGTTATTTTATGGCTGGTTATGACACCTACGTAAGAGTGTAACAAAAAACACAAAACCTACCATGGTAGTTATTTTACGGCTGGTTATGACAACTACATAAGTGTCAAAAATAATAAAACCTACCACACAAGGCAAAACGTACCATTACACCATAGACTACTTGTCAACAATATGTTTATGTTATTTTAAAATGTTATGAAAATGACCACATTAAATGATCATTGTAATTGTGCACACATTGATATCAGACATGCACAGACCCCAAAGCTATGTTTCTGATGACTGGGATAAATGCAGGAGTAGATTTTAGGAGCAAGACAAGACACCCTCTTTGTGACTGCTGACTGACATAAGGGCAGTATGTAATAGGCCTATCTGGCTTATATGATTATGATGGTCATAATGCTTCTTGACAGTGTTATAAAGTGTATTTTCTTAGTCCAAGTAAAGTGACACAGGATGGTCATAATGCTTCTTGACAGTGTCATAAAATGCATTTTCTTTGTCCAAGTAAATTTACACAGGAAGGCCATAATGCTTTATGACAGTGTCATAAAGTGTATTTTCTACAAGTTATTTAAAATATGATGAAAAAACAAACATGACTGTAAAGAATTAATTACAACAACAACAAAGGACTTAAAACAAAAGGAAAGTTCTTGAACCCCCCCACACATTTGAATAATGTTGGTTTTGACACTCGCATGTAGGTGTCATAACCAGCCATAAAATAATGCAATAATGCAGTATGTCACAACAGGTGTAAATATATGGGTTATGACAGTGTTATGGCAGGTTGACAAGTTATGTCAGTTGTTATGACATATTATAACATGGTTATGACCGTGTCATGTGTTGTGACGCTGGGTGTCAAGTAAAGTGTTACCATTATTGTTATGCATTTGGATTAATAATGAATTACTTCATCCATGACCAAGTTTGTATTCCCCAAGCATCTTAAATACTTGTTCTACTGCAACACATAACAGTTGTTATAGATTACTCAACCAATGAGAAGCAACTATTGTTGGCCTTTAGCTGTATATCATGTTAGACAAATAAACTAACTTCCCAATTAAGCATAACGGTCTTTAAAATAGAGAAGTGTTATGTTAAAAGTCCCCCGAGATTGCAAAGGCCTTGGAGATAGATGTGCATGAATAAGGGTACAGAAATACAATAGAGTGCTCAACTGAAATAATATTTATTAAGCTTATTTTTATAGTAGAAAGTCACCATACATTTGAGGTCATTTATCAACATTACACTATCTTGGTGTCCCCCTAAGCATGCAAATCAATATCAATCATTCTCTGTACATTATTCCAATTAATCTTCACAACAAAAAATGCATTGTTCCAAAAAACGTAATCACAAATAATAGAAGAATACTATATTGTATTATTATTTTTTACACTGAGAGTGGGTGTGCCATCTCTTCAGATGTTGCAGTCTGATCACTCATACCTTAGCCTTATTCTAGTGGAGAAAGAAGAAACATTGGCAGCTACCGGTCGTAGTAACTCGTTTGAGAGCGCTTTTGTCTCTACATGTATCAAAACACAGATAGATAGAGAAGGGGGTTGGCAAAGCTAGGGGAAGACAGGAATTACACAAAAACAGTGAGAAGGACAGGGAGCAAGAGAGACACAACAAGGAGACATTTTGTTTGTGGCAGGGAAGGAGTTTTGGGTAGTACAGTTTGGCAGTAAATGTAACTTTTTCTCCCTTTAGCAAATTATAACAATTGAGTCAATCTAATAGGATTTCAAGGAGAATTCAAAGATAGTGTTGTGATAGCAAATAGCCTAATACTTAGCGGTAATCATTTCTGATTTGGACAGGACAGGGGTTGATATCGACAGGTACTGACAGACATACAGACAAACAGACAGACTAGCGTCGTTCTTTATTCAGCACATAGAAATAACAGACATACATATTTTATCCTGCCTCAGATACAGAGTCATGCTTTTTCATTTCCTTTCTTTATTCAAGTCTTTTATTACAAAGACTAAAGTACAAGATGGCTGAACAAAGTTACAATAACGAATCAACCCTTCTCCCTTTTAAAGGTTTCTCATTTCATGTGTAGTGCAAATATGTGTCAAAATAGCAAGGGACACAGTACATGCAAGCTTATTTATTACGAAGATAAATGGCTATCGATCCAATTCAGTTATTGCCATAATTTGCAGTTGTGCTGTTGGCAAATGATGACTCTTTTAAGGGCATCTGACCCATTCATTGTCTCCAAGGTCTCTGTACAGTATATAACTGGGCAGACTAGAATTACCTATTTGTTCTGTGACATATGGTAATTGCACAGGGGACACGATTAGATTGAATGGTTTATAGATAGAAAACATTTATTGATGTTGCTCCCAAATCATTATCCTATTGTATGCACAGCAAGAGACTCTGTCTAGTAAATTATTAAAGCTATTTGTAAACAGTTGGCAGCCAGGCAGCACTGATTGAAGGGGATGAGAGAGAATGAGAAGAGAGGGTGTTGCTTTGGCAACATGGTTTACGCACCACGGGCCCTATTCAGACTTGAGATAAGTTGACTTAACATGGACTTAAGTCAAACAATGTTGAATTAACTCCATGTTTTCTTGAATTAAGTCCTACTTAGCAAAGGTCTGAATCGGGCGCCATGAAATGTAGCACCTTTGTCATGGGATGGCAGAGGTGTAGAACAAGTATCTGTTGTCTTTTCTTTCATGCATGAACGCCTGAACGGTAACCCTACTCAGAGCCTTGCATCTCTTTCTTTCAGGGATGAACTCCTGAACGTTAACCCTACTCAGAGCCTTGCATCTCTTTCTTTCAGGGATGAACGCCTGAACGGTAACCCTACTCAGAGCCTTGCATCTCTTTCTTTCAGGGATGAACGCCTGAACGGTAACCCTACTCAGAGCCTTGCATCTCTTTCTTTCAGGGATGAACTCCTGAACGGTAACCCTACTCAGAGCCTTGCATCTCTTTCTTTCAGGGATTATTATTATTTTTTTTTTTACCCATTCAGCCTTGATATAGTACAGTATGTTGATATTCAGACGAAACAACAATACTCAGACCCCGTAGTACATGGATATCAGAGCAAGGTGTCTTTCACACTGCCTGCTAGACCTCAGACATCATAAAACATATTACCTTGTGGCTAATAATAGTAATAATAACATGATAATACAAGTAATTTGGTTTTTAAGGTGCGTTTTGATCAACTGATGTAATCAATAGGCATAATAATCATCCATTTTATTTTATGGTACATTTATGTACAGTACATATTCATTGCCATCTATTTCATTGGTCACCTGCCCTCATAAGTTCAAATGAAAAATGAACATTTACATTTGAGTTATTTCACTACATGTGATACATAACCTCTCATTTAAAGAGGGATATTAGAAGTTACCCGAAGGACCTCACAGTCTGTAAAGTAAAGTCACTGTCTGAAGCATAAGAAGACACAGTATACTGTAGATGAACTTTAACTTTTTGATCATCATACAAGATCATCTTTACATTAATAAAACAATCCCCCCCTTTGGATTACCATTTTGATTTACACTGGTAATATAAATCCTTCATCTTTCAACCTTGATTCTGCTGGAGAACACTGAAGATTTTATTTAAAAACATTTGTTTAATTTTATTGTATGTTTGCAGAGGAAGAAATCCCGATTAAATAGAAAAGACATGTACATGCATGAAAGACAAGCTAAAGATTTGACTAATTTTCCTCCTCAGACAAAGTCCATCATTCCAATGATTTTAATAAGGATGGCTCAGGATGGTGTCAGTCCTTTAGCGTGGGGTTAGTTGGTTCTGCTTTGTGGTTCTGGTTCCACCAGTGCTTGGCCTGGGAACTGCAGCGTAGCGTGGAAGTGCAGGGTGTGAGGAGAGTGAGGAGGAAGAGTATAGGGGGAGAGACAAGTCTGTCCCTTGGTGGGATGGAAGGGAGAGGACGGGGGGACGGGACAGGGGATGGGGGGGTAGGGAAATGGCCTGGTAAACTCAGGTGGAGAGGGGAGTGTTGTGGTGGATTAGAGAGAGGGCGAGAGAAGAAGGCTGAGGGTTAGAGAAAGGGCAGGAGAGGAGGGGTGGGGGTTAGAGAGGGGGTGAGAGAGGAGGGGTGAGGGTTAGAGAGAGGGTGGGAGAGAAGGGGTGAGAGTGATTGGCGAGGAGGGCTATTAATGAGGGATTGCAGAGGTGCCTGGCAGGCAGTCAGTCCTATTGCAGCAGCAGCAAGCTGAGTCTGTGTCTGTCTGTGTGTCTGTCTGTCCCTTCTCACACTGTTGAAATCAATTTCGGAACTGTTCCACCTTCGGAACTGTGGAACAAAGAGAAGGAGAAGCTTCCAGGTAGGTGGGGTATATAGGCACTCAAAGAAACAACAGTGGAGCAACACATCCACAGCCAAATATAGTTGGCCAATCTACAGGCATGTACTGTAGTTTGGCCAACTTTGGAGCTGGGTGTCATGTTGCTGCCTCTGTCTGAACATTCCCTTAATCCATTCACAACGATTATTTCAATATCATAGTATTTTATACAGTAAACATAACATTTCCCCCAGAGGTATAGGGAGGAGACAGTACAATGTTTTCAATTTCATTTCTCTGACATGAACTGACAGCCTTTCACAGTCAATGTTGACTGCAGACCTGAGTTCAAATAGTATAGAAAACACGACTACATGGACCCAGGTCTACTATACTGTAGTCTACACATTGACACAGAGCACAGTGTGGGGCGCAGCGGGATAGTAGTAATAATATGGAGGCGCTAGCTAGCTGCATGATGCGTGGAGGGTCAGTATGGGAGCGTGTAAGCTTGAGGCTTTTCCCTGACTTCAAATTTAAAAACATAAAAAATGAATGTAAAAAGAAACAAAATTAAACTTAACGATAAAAGCTAAAGCAAAACATATGTTTCAAGGTAAAAGGAAAAAACATATTCGGATAAATGGGATAAGGATAAGGGATTCCCATTGGTCCAACATGGGTTGAGGTGGACCACCATTGGGCTTTTGGGTACCGGGTCTAGAATCTCACCTCTTACTGTGATTGGCTGGCCCAACTGTCAGTAGCAAACAAACCTAAACCAACCTTTTTATCCCACATGATATCACATAATCATGATAATATCATAGCTAAGTCTCATAATCAAATTAGTCGGGGAAAAAACAGAAACACAAATCACAGAAAGGAAACCATTAAAATGGAAAATAACACAACAAAAACCTGATGTGTCCTTGTTTGTAGTTTGACAGTTGATGTTGTAAAGTCAGAGTTCCTATCAGTGGAATGACCTGCCTACATGTACTGGCTACTCTTTGATACTGTATATGTAATGCACCCCCAGTCTTTCTAGTGCAATCCTGTCCAAACCTTACCAATTCAGTATCACAATCAAAGGTATTTTTTATCTATAGAGAGAAGAGTGAGCTTACCTTGTTGAAAAACGTTGCTCATACTCTTCAAGTCCTTGCTGTTGAGACAAAGACAAACCACTTTTCAGTCATCAAGTCATTGCCACTTTTGTGTCACACTGGAAACTTGAGAATTCATGATAACAGTATTGCTTGATTGGCAATCCAAAACAGTAGCAATTGATTTGCTGGCTATATTGTACCGCCATGTTAGACAGACAGACAGGTAGGCTACTGTTTATCAGAAATAGTTTATGGTCCAATGTATCTCAGTCGATATCATGTGGTGCTTACAATGCCAAGAACCGTGGGTTTGATTCCTGCTAGGGCCACTATTAAGAAACATTTATGCATACAGGACTTTAAGTTCCGTTGGATAAAAGTGTCTGCTAAATGGCCTATATAAATATGATATTATCAGTCAATGAAGTGTTGACAGTTGACATACTGATATGAGCCAGTAGGGGGCACCAGCAGAACACCACTGCCTGTAGTCAGAGTGATACGGCTGAAGAACTATAGAACTAACAGAACTGTCTGTTGTAACTATCTCTATTCTCTCAGAACGCCACTAGAGACATATCCCTAAAATGATTTGAGGTGGGAAAACAAGACAAAGGAGTTGTTACGTGACTATCTGAGCAATTAGAGACTATTATCATACCCACGTACAGTACCTCTCCACCTCCTCCTACCCAAAAGCCCTGTAAAGGGTTGAGTTTGGAGGGTTTTGGTGTTACATAATGTGACATAGCTCCCGCTCACTCTCGCCACAGCGACAATGTGTGTGTGTCTACAGTCAGCTGGGCTAGTCCCTCTTCATGTTATCAGCGGGCTCCTGTCACAACTACTTTCGTCAGTACCAGAGGCAGCCGAGCAGCAAGCAGCCTTCTCCAATCTGGGCTCTGTCATCTCTGTGAGGCCAGTCACACACACACATGCACTCACGCACGCACACAGACGGACACACACAGACAGTTAGATTCAGAAACACATGCTCGCACATCCTTGACAAACAGACACACCAATTGTGTGTGTGAGGCAGAGAGGAACTGATCCCCTGTTTACGTAAGTTAATGGGCCAGAATGTTGTGAGAAAGCTAAGTTGAGTGAGACTGGGGACCTGGTGTACTGGTAAAACACAAAGCCTGTCACATTGATGGTTGACTCCTCCTATATAAACTGAACAAAAATATAAACACAACATGTAAAGTGCTCGTCCCATGTTTCAAGAGCTGAAATAAAATATCCTAGAAAAGATCCATAAGCACAAAAAGCTTATTTCTCAAAAATATTGTGCCCAAATTTGTTTATGTCCCTGTTAGTGAGCATTTCTCCTTTGTCAAGATAATCCATCCACCTGACAGGTGTGGCATATCAAGAAGCTGATTAATAAACAACATGATCATTACACAGGTGCACCTTGTGCTGGGAACAATAAAAGGCCACTCTTAAATGTGTAGTCTTGTCACACAACACAATGCCACAGATGTCTCAAGTTTGAGGGAGTGTGCAATTGGCATACTGGCTGCAGGAATGTCCACCAGACCTGTTGCCAGAAAATGTAATGTTCATTTCTCTACCATAAGCCACCTCCAATGTCATTTTAGAGAATTTGGCAGTACGTCCAACTGGCCTCACAACCGCAGACCACGTGTAACCACAGCAGCCTAGGACCTCCACACTCAGCTTCTTCACCTGCGGGATCCTTTGAGACCAGACACTCGGATAGCAGTTGAAATTGAGGATTATTTCTGTCTTTAATAAAGCCATTTTTTGGCTTTATTAAACATATTCTGATTGGCTGGGCCTGCCTCCCCAGTGGGTGGGCCTGGCTCCCAAGTGGGTGGCCCTATGCCCTCACAGGCCCACCAATGGCTGTGCCCCTGCCCAGTCATGTGAAATCCATAGATTAGGGCCTAAAATATGTATTTCAATTGACTGATTTCCTCATATGAACTGTAACTGAATAAAATCGTTGAAATTGTTGCATGTTGCATTTATATTTTTGATCAGTATATCTGGGCTAGCTAAGTGAGCTTGAGTAGTGTATGTACAGTATTGTGTGTACTGTATATATAATACTATATGCCACATCACCAACAAGCTATCATGGTCCAAACACACTAAGACAGCCGTGAAGAGGGCACGACAAAGCCTATTCCCCCTCAGGAAACTAAAAAGATTTGGCATGGGTCCTGAGATCCTCAAAAGGTTCTACAGCTGCAACATCGAGAGCATCCTGACTGGTTGCATCACTGCCTAGTACGGCAATTGCTCGGCCTCTGACCGCAAGGCACTACAGTGGGTAGTGCGTACGGCCCAGTACATCACTGGGGCTAAGCTGCCTGCCATCCAGGACCTCTACACCAGGCGGTGTCAGAGGAAGGCCCTAAAAATGGTCAAAGACCCCAGCCACCCCAGTCATAGACTGTTCTCTCTACTACCGCATGGCAAGCGGTACCCCGAGTGCCAAGTCTAGGACAAAAAGGCTTCTCAACAGTTTTTACCCCCAAGCCATAAGACTCCTGAACAGGTAATCAAATGGCTACCCGGAATATTTGCATTGTGTGCCCCCCCCAACCCCTCTTTTTACGCTGCTGCTACTCTCTGTTTATCATATATGCATAGTCACTTTAACTATACATTCATGTACATACTACCTTAATTGGGCCGACCAACCAGTGCTCCCTCACATTGGCTAACCGGGCTATCTGCATTGTGTCCCACCACCCGCCAACCACCACCCGCCAACCCCTCTTTTATGCTACTGCTACTCTCTGTTCATCATATATGCATAGTCACTTTAACCATATCTACATGTACATACTACCTCAATCAGTCTGACTAACCGGTGTCTGTATGTAGCCTCTCTACTTTTATAGCCTCGCTACTGTATATAGCCTGTCTTTTTACTGTTGTTTTATTTCTTTACCTACCTATTGTTCACCTAATACCTTTTTTGCACTATTGGTTAGAGCCTGTAAGTAAACATTTCACTGTAAGGTCTACACCTGTTGTAATCAGCGCACGTGACAAATACACTTTGATTTGATTTGTCAATCCAGCATGATTTCTGCAGCACACAAAACAACTTAACTCGGGACTGGGAAATCTGACTTCAATGAGTTCAAGACAACTGGGAACTCAGGAAAGGGTTCCCGAGTGGCGCAGTGGTCTAAGGCACAGCATCTCAGTGCAAGAGGCGTCAATACAGTCCCTGGTTTGAATCCAGGCTGAATCACATCCTGCTGTGATTGTGAGTCCCATAGGGCGGTGCACAATTGGCCCAGTGCTGCTGGGGTAGGCTGTCATTGTAAATAAGAATTTGTTCTTAACTGACTTGCAGAGTTAAATATAGGTATAAATAACAACGAGCACCGACTGGGAAAGTAAGTTTTAAACGGTCATCCAACTCGGAATTGTAAGTCGGGAACTCGGGCCTCTTTCTAGAGCTATGACCTGAAGATCACTGACGTCATCATGATTCAACCTTTTTTTGCCCGAGTTCCCAGTTGTCTTGAAAGCACCAAAAACCCAGAGAATGCGTGACTTTGATGATAAAATTTGGCCAAAAAGGACTGCAGCGCCACCTTCAAGTAAGCACAGCACTAGAAGGTGAGTCTATATTGTACGCTGCTGCATAAATGATGTAATATGCCAGGGAGATATGTATACTGTAGCTAAGAAAGTAATACTAAGTGTATGCTTTGTAGTAAGCTGTTAGTAGCCCATTTTCCTCACCCTAATAATTTGGTCTATTTTCCCTTCTTAATTTTGCCTACTGTTTCGACTTGGTGGTGCACATGTAGCCTATAACCTGTTTTAGAGAAATGTAATCATCGAATTTTGTAAGAGATTTCATTGTCTGCTTATATGCCCCCTTTATTTATCCTACGGTTCTGACTTGGTGTACAGGGAGAAAACTGTAAGAATGGCACATGTTCTGAAATCTGTTGCTGTACATTTGAAAAGTGTTGAACAAATAGTTATATTGACTACGTCCGTCCTAGCTCACTCATTAATTGCCTCTTATCCTCTTGTCGTCCCCTTATGCCATAGTTTGCACATCTCAATTGTCAGTAGAAATCGCATTTGTTTAAGCAAGTCAGCCATATCAGCTATGTTTTTTTTAAAGGCAGTAAATGAGGCTGAATGAACTGTTTCGCTGCCAGACAAAGATCAGCTGATAGCCAGGTTTAGCAGTGGTAAGGTGTTGGGACTGCTGTTCGGTCTCTGCTGTTGGGACAGTTTATGGGCACAGTTTGTCACCGTTATAGTGCAATTAATATACTGTTTAGTGTTGTGTAGTGGCTTTGCTGCGATCCATCCCCACCATTTTTTTGTTTGTTTGCATGCTAAAATCGCCACTGGAGTTAGGGTTAAGGTAAGGGTACGGTTTTTGAATAGGACTGAATTGTGTGTCCCAAGTTTTACAAGACACACACTGCCTCTCTGTGTTTCTCTCTGACGCACTACCATCCCATCAGCTCAGCTAACGTTTCTAAAGCAGAGGGAACGGAACTCTGTGTGTGAATCTTTTTTTGGGGGGGTGTATGTGGCTCCCGAATGGCGCAGCATTCTATGGCACTGCATCTCAGTGCTTGAGGTGTCACTACAGACACCCTGGTTAAAATCCAGGCTGTATCACAATCGGCCGTGATTGGGAGTTCCATAGGGCGGAGCACAATTGGCCCAGCGTCGTCCGGGTTCGGTCGGGATAGGCCGTCAATGTAAATAAGAATTTGTTCTCAACTGACTTGCCTAGTTAAATAAAGGTTAAATAAAGGTTACGTGTGGATGCCAAAGTTCAAGTTTCATGTTTTAGTAGTCGTATGTACAGGATACACATGGTATATACTGTACAATGAAAGGCTTACATGCAGGTTCCTTCTCGACAATGCAACAACAATAATAAAAGATAAGAATACGAACATAAAGTAAATGGCTCAGTAGAATAGATTACACATTTTAGCATAAATATAACACAGGAAGGCACAATTAATAGCCCAATATGTACACGTGTTTGGGGGAAGGAGGGATTGGGGGTCAAGTGTGTGTGTCTTTTTGTGTGTCTGTGTGCGTGTCTGTGTGCGTGTTGTTGTTGTTTACCTGTGAGAAGCCTGGCCCTGCCATGCTGTATGGGCGTTGTTGTCTGCTGTGTGCCATCGCAGCGCTCTGTGCCAGCAGGCGAGATGACATACCGTAGTCAGGGGGAGGGGCACTTGCCATGTCCTCTCTCTCCAACAGGTTGCCTGTGCTGCTGCTCTTACCATGGTGGAGACTGGAAACAGACATAGAGTCAGTTAGTTACACATAGACTGAAATGAGAATAGCTGATTACTGGAACCAGACATAATTAGACAAAGACATATCCAGAACTGAAAATAACTGATCTCACATGAACAGATCATTTTCTAATGAATAACACAAAGATGAGCATTAAAGGCCTGTTTCCTTGCAAATACCCAACACAATACTGCAAAAAAAGAGAGAAAATGTACTTGTTGACTCGTAGTTTGTCGCTTTCAGTCTCGGGGATGACACGTGTGTAAGAGAAAGGGAACCAGCCCCGCCTGATGAGGAGACACAAGGATTCAACAGATGAATCAGCAACAGTAATTCAACATTGACAGCATTTGACCACAATACCAAGAGTTAGGAAACTTACTGTATGATTTCATATCTCATGTAAAGATTCACCCTAATAAATACCATTAAGCAGATGCTTTTCTCCAGAGCAACTTACAGTCATGCGTGCATTTTTCACATATAGGTGGTCCCGAGAATCAAACCCCACTATTGTGGCATTGCCAGTGACATGCTCTACCAACTGAGCTTCAGAGGACCACCAACTAAATGTTACTCATGGTGCCATAGACAAAGTGAATCAGATGGAGTTAGGCTACTTACATCTTGTTCTTCTCGTTCTCTCCATAGTGCCATCCATCGCGGGCCTCAGGCACCAGCAGGGTGATGATGTCTCCTTCAGAGAAGCTGAGCAGGGTGCTGTTGTCCCCAGCCGCGTGGGAGAAAATGGCCTGGACACGGGTACGACCGTTCCTCTCCAGCCCTGCTGCCATAGAGCTAGACCGGGGAAGGGTTCGGGTCTCTGGACCTGGAGGAGCGAGGGAGAAAGGAACAGAGACTATCACAACAAATCCAGGGATGTGTTCATTGGACACCAAAACGGAAGAAAACAGAATGAAACAGGGAGTTACTAGCTGGACTTCTTAAAACGTTTTGCTACAGTGTACTGTACCCTATTACTGGAAATTACCTTGAACTTTAATGGGAGCAGAGACTATGTCTACAGGTGTAGGATCTTAATTTGACCAGTGTTGTCGCAGCAAAAGAATCCTGAGCAACGTTTAGTCCATAATTTTGCTTGATTGGTGGTTAGGCTATCTGGACAAAATTAGGCTACATGAAATGTGCAATACTGTTAATATAACCGTGTGTAAATGCGGGTTTTCAGTAAATGTATGAAAATCATGATTTTGAGGTGCAGGAAAATTCTCAACAACAAAAGAGTGATAAAATTAGGATCCGACTATCCATCTGTATAGGGCTAAGGACTAAATCTAGGAGCTCAATTGAATCCGTATCAATTTCAGATTGAGCTGACATTAATTTCAATCGCTTTATAGCACAGAACTTCTGCAATACAGGTTGAATCAAACCATAGGTCTTTTTTCCATTATTCTTAAAGCCTCGCCTCTGCCCGTCACCTCATTTTTATATTTTACCTAATTCACCTAGGATTTGTGGCATTTTGCCTGAAAGATATGAACAGCCAAATGTTTACAAAATCATAATTGCTAAAATATACTTAAGTATAAAAAGTAATAATTTCTAATTTCTTATATTAACCCAACCCCTCGAACTGCAGGTGTACATGTAACAGTTTAACTTTAGTCCGTCCCCTCTCCCCGACCCGGGCGCCCTCTGCACACATCAACAAGAGTCACCCACGAAGTATCGTTACCCATCGCTCCACAAAAGCCGCGGCCCTTGCAGAGCAAGGGGAACCACTACTTCAAGGTCTCAAAGCGAGTGAAGTCACCGTTTGAAAGGCTATTAGCGCGCACCACCGCTAACTAGCTAGCCATTTCACATCGGTTACATACACTGTGATAAAAGGAGAGATAGGAGCCATTAAAATTAGATGGAGGGAACAAGAGCAGCACACACTGCACAAAATTTGCTCCTTGACCGCATGTATATCTAATTCTTGAATGTCACAAACAAGCAGTTCTCTCACCAAGGTCTCTGTGACTGAGGCTAAATTCCTAAAAGTACACTAGTGATGTATTCTGTAATATTCTAACTTGACTGCCTATATTGCGGAATGCCATTGAGCCCCCATAATGCATTGTTTTTTATAGTACTGTACTGTAATATTGAATTGCAGTAGCTAACTGTAAGATTTTAGAAAAACATTTTCATCAATTTGTTACAGTGTAGCTACTGTACATGTGATTCCGGTGCCCAACTTTGAGAGCCTCTCAAAATGTTTATGGAGCTCCGCTATCCTGGTCCTCCTTACCCATGGTGGTGTTGCTCTTGGCGGGGGCGTTCTTGCGTACGGGTAGGGTGTTGGAGTAGACTTCGCTGCCCTGTCTGTGGGGCTGGGAGTGGTGCTGGGAGGAGGCCTTAGCCACCTGGGACTGTAGGGCCTGAGCCTGTAGGGCCTGAGCCTGGGCTTGGGCCATCTTCCCCTCCATCCAGTGTTGGTAGTCCTCCCCTCCTCCCCCTCCTGCTCCTCCGTGCGCCCCTGCCGTTCCGTTCATTATGGGCATCCCTCCGTCCACTCCTCCTGGTCCCATTAGACGCTGAAAGGAGGGAGGGAGGGAGGAAAGCATGTGTTGATTTGTTAAGCAAAGATGTTGGATAAATTAAGATGAACTACTTAAAACCTCTTGGAAATAGGGGGCGCCCTTTTCACTTCTGGATAAAATTGTGCCCAATTTAAACGGCCTCGTACTCTGTCCTAGATCATATGATATGCATATTATTATTACTATTGGATAGAAAACACTCTGAAGTTTCTAAAACTGTTTGAATTATATCTGTGAGTAAAACAGAACTCATTTGGCAGGCAAACTTCTAAATAGGAAGTGAAAATTCTGAAATGGGTCTCTGTGAAAGGCATCGCCTATTCAATTGTCTTGTATTTATGGATATGTATGCACTTCATACGCCTTCCACTAGATGTCAACAGGCAGTAGAATGTGGAATGAAGTGTCTAGCCTTCTGTGGGACCGGATGAGAGTCGTTGGAGTGAGAGGTCAGCCATATTGGCAGTATTTGGCTACGCACTTTGGTTTGTCATATCTTTGTCTGCAATGCATTAGGTAGACACGAAGAAACGCTCCGTCTGGGACGTTATTGGATATATATGAGATAAACATCCTAAAGATGGATTCTCAACTGAGTTTGACCAGTTTATTCGACTTTTATTATCACTTTTTGAATTTTTCGTTCATGCGTAAAAATCTTCATGGACACGTGAGCTACACATGCTAGCCAAAGTTGCTAATTCGACAGAAGAAATGGACAATCTAAAACAAAACAACAATTTATTGTGGAACTAGGATTCCTGGCACTGCATTCTGATGAAAGTTCATCAAAGGTAAGGGAATATTTATGATGTTATTTCGTATTTTTGTTGACTCTTTTGACTCCAACATGGCGGAGAATGGCTGAGCGCTGTCTCAGATTATTGCATGCTGTGCTTTTTACTAAAGTTATTTTTTTAAATCTAACACAGCGGTTGCATTAAGAACCAGTGTATCTTTAATTATATGTGCAACATGTATTTTTCAGCAAAGTTTATGATGAGTTTTTCTGTTAGATTACGTGGCTGTCTAAAATGTCTCCGGACATTTTGGTGCCATTTGTGACCATGGCGGCAATGTAAAACCACGATTTGTAGCTATAAATATGCACATTTTTGAACAAAACATAAATGTATTGTATAACATGATGTCATAAGACTGTCATCTGATGAAGTTGTTCAAAGGTTAGTGATTCATTTTATCTCTATTTGTGGGTTTTGTGAAAGCTATCTTTGCGGTGAAAAAATAGCGTTGTGTGTTGGGCTATTGTGGTGAGCTAACATAAATATGTTGTGTTTTCGCTGTAAAACATTTTAAAAATCGGACATGTTGGCTGGATTCACAAGATGTTTATCTTTCATTTGCTGTATTGGACTTGTGATTTCATGAAATTATATTATATGATATACCTGTGGCGCTAGGCTAGGCTATGCTAGTCAGCGTTTCTGATGAGAATGATCCCGGATCCGGGATGGGTGGTCCGTAGAGGTTTTAAACCGTTTACCATATAATATTTTTACAAGGTTCCTATCTGTGTAAGAGGCCGTTCCCTCTTTCGCTTGAGCATGCTTTCCCGTGTGAGCTCACGGTTCCTCCATAATCTCTGGCATGCTCACGGTTTCTTCATAATCTCTGGCATGCTCACGGTTCCTCCATAATCTCTGGCATGCTCACGGTTTCTTCATAATCTCTGGCATGCTCACAGTTCCTCCATAATCTCTGACATGCTCACGTGAGAGAGGGAACAACTGGCTCTGGTCTACTTATTGTCCCGTCCCTGCTCATATGTGTTCAATTCAACCTCACACTTGGGTCTATATATTATGAACTGTACCCAGAACTCACCCTGTCTAATTTCAACTGTGTGCAAGATTAAACAGCGCTGACAATTCCATTAGGGCTAGCTAGCTAAATTGTACAGCCAACATTTTGTCTACTTGATGCTGTTACAATAACCAAACTGTTGGATAAACAAATCATTTGTGAAACCATGATGTGATGTATGAAAGGATTGGATGTTGCATGCAATTTCAATGTGGTTTGAGTTGTTTTACGTATAAGCAAATTTGATTGAGATGATCTCACTGCAATACTGTGTCCATGTTGCCTGATGTAGGCGTTTCAAAGAACTGTCAGTCAAGGTGAGCTACCTGCCCACTCAGTCTGTCTTTTTACACTTCCTGATTGTTAGACAAATGATAGAAAAAGTATGTTTTCTCAAATTCTGGGTATATTTATTGTGAAAAAAATGATGGGTGATGTTTTAGTCAGTCAAAAGGCAATTGTACATGGGAATCAGGATGACTGTGCAGGACCTTTAAAGCGCGAAGGCTGTTTTGTTCCCGTGGCTACCACATTGTAAAGGTGTGAAGCGAACAAGTGCAGATACTGTGTGTGACCGTGAAGTCGTGCATCTCGCTCATCGCAATATATGCAGTGCTGCTCGTGGCAACGTACAGTACCAGTCAAAAGTTTGGACACACCCACTCAAGGGTTTTTCTTTATTTTTACTATTTTCTACATTGTAAAATAATAGTGAAGACATCAAAACTATGAAATAACACATATGTAATCATGTAGTAATGAAAAAAGTGTTAAACAAATCAAAATATATTCTTCAAAGTAGCCACCCTTTGCCTTGATGATAGCTTTGCACACTCTTGACATTCTCTCAACCAGCTTCATGAGGTAGTCACCTGGAATGCATTTAAATTAACAGGTGCGCCTTGTTAAAAGTTCATTTGTGGAATTTCTTTCCTTCTTAATGCGTTTCAGAGAATGATTTGTGTTGTGACAAGAAAGAGGGTGGTATACAGAAGATAACCCTATTTGGAAAAAGACCAAGTCCATATTATGGCAAGAACAGCTCAAATAAGCAAAGAGAAATGACAGTGTATCATTACTTTAAGACATGAAAGTCAGTCAATACGGAAAATGTAGTCGCAAAAAACATCAACCGCTATGATGAAACTGGCTCTCATGAGGAAGACGCAGAGTTACCTCTGCTGCAGAGGGTAAGTTCAATAGAGTTACCAGCATCAGAAATTGCAGCTGTTGATGTTTCATTTACATGAGAAGGAGACCAAGTTAAGACGCTGGACAGGGTGGATTTAGATATAGTAAAGGCAGTTTATTCAGAGGTAAAGATATCTGGGAAAGCGTGCTGCACGGACTCGTTCGTCTAGCTCGTAAGGAACTATCGGAAGAGAGCCCCGAAACATGGTGTGCAGATCATTTTATACAGTAAAATGACGTAGGTAGATTCTGGTAGTCTGTGCTTCTGGTTGGTCGCTGTGAGTTGAGGGCGGTCCCCTTCAGGCTGGTGTCAATGTCCCATTGGTTCTTGGCAGTGTTCTTTGTCCTTGGAACCCAGCCCCGACAGAGGGGTGGGGGTGTGTATGTGTGTGCGTTCGTGCAGTGGCATTCCTGTGTGTTTCTGCAGTCACGAGATAAGAGGAGACAGTAACCAGCAGTTATTGTCTTAGGGCCAGGGGGTTTCCTGCCTGGAGGGATGTGAGCAATTACCCAAGTCGGGCGGTTTAGTTTTATTGCTCCATAACTGTTTTGTGCGGTCTGCAGTTTTATAACACTGGGTATCCTGTTCGTGCATCAGCAGTTTTGTGCTTTAGAAATGGGGTGTGTTGAACAACAGACCATGCTTATGAAAGAAGTAGTTATAACAAGTTTTAACTGTGTAATGTTATTAATCAAAATATCATTTATTACACAGCCCAAATAAATGCTTCACAGAGTTCAAGTAACAGACATCTCAACATCAACTGTCAGAGGACTGGGGCTGTTTTTGGTTTGAGCTAGGCCCCTTAGTTAAAGCTACATCATACAATGACATTCTGGACAATTCAGTGCTTCCAACTTTGTGGCAGTTTGGGGAAACAGTTTGGGGAAAGACCTTTCCTGTTTCAGCATGACAATGCCCCTATGCACAAAGCGAGGTCCATTCAGAAATGGTTTGTCAGGATTGGTTTGGAAGAACTTGACTGGCCTGCACAGAGCCTTGACCTCAACCCCATCGAACACCTTTGGGATGAATTGGAATGCCGACTGCGAGCCAGTCCTAATTGCCAAACATCAGTGCCCGAGCTCACAAATGGCTGAATGGAAGCAAGTCCCCGAAGCAATGTTCCAACATCTAGTGGAGAGCCTTCCCAGAAGAGTGGAGGCTGTTATAGCAGCAAAGGCGGGACCAACTCTATATTAATGCCCATGATTTTGGAATGAGATGTTAGACGAGCAGGTGTCCACATACTTTTGGTCATGTAGTGTATAGTGTAGTGTATTACTGTACCACACACACACAATACACACAATGAACCTACCAGGTACAACTCCAAATCCGTAAACACGGGTACCCTCATAGATGTCATCCTAACTAACTCGCCCTCCAAATACAACTCTGCTGTTTTCAATCAAGATCTCAGCGATCACTGCCTCATTGCCTGCATCCGTAATGGGTCTGCGACCAAACGACCACCCCTCATCACTGTCAAACGCTCCCTAAAACACTTCTGCGAGCAGGGCTTTCTAATCGAACCTGGCCGAGGTATCCTGGAATGACATTGACCTCATCCCGCCAGTAGATGATGCCTGGCTATTCTTTAACCTGTTTGGGCTGCAGGGGCAGTATTGAGTAGCCAGATAAAAGGTTCCCATTTCAAACGGCCTCGTACTCAATTCTTGCTCGTACAATATGCATATTATTATTACTATTGGATAGAAAACACTCTCTAGTTTCTAAAACCGTTTGAATTATATCTGTGAGTCAAACAGAACTCATTTGGCACAAACTTCCTGACCAGGAAGTGGAAAGTCTGAAATCGAGGCTCTGTTCTACTTCCTGCCTATAAATGGGCATGATACGTATTAGTATACATGCACTTCATAGACCTTCCCCTGGATGTCAAGAGGCGGTGAGAGAAGAAATTGAGTGTTTATCTTGGTCTGAAGTGGAATACAAGCTCTTTGTATGACGTGTCCCCCATTTCCTGTTTTCTGGAGAGCGCGAGGAGGTACCTGGATTTGCCTTCTGTTTAGCTGCCGTTATGGACGACCAATATCTCCGGCTTTGATTTTATTTGATACATGTGACCATATCATCGTAAAGTATGTTTTTTCAATATAGTTTAATCAGATTATTGAAATTTTTTCGGGAGTTTTGCCGTGTTCCGTTCTCTGAGTTTGTTGACGATGGAGAGATTCGCGCCACTTGGCTAGTGCGCTTGCTAATTCAAGAGGGAAAGTGGCCGTTCTAAATCCAAACAACGATTGTTCCCGACAAAGGACCCCTTGTCCAACATTCTGATGAAAGATCAGCAAAAGTAAGAAACATTTTATGATGCTATTTCATATATCTGTCGTACATGTGAACTAGTCGTCGGCGCCCAACTTTTGGGTACTCTAGCTATACCGAAGCTGGATGTCGTAATGAAGTTATTTTTTAGAATTCTAACACGGCGATTTCATTAAGAACTAATGGATCTATCATTTCCTATACAACATGTATTTTTTAGTTATGTTTATGAATAGCTATTTGGTCAGAATATGTGTGTCAGAAAAAGTGTCAGAAAAATATCCGGACGTTGTGGGAAATAGTAGCTACGTTAGCACAATGTGTAACCACTGATTTCAGCTCTAAATATGCACATTTTCGAACAAAACATAAGTGTATGTATAACCTGATGTTATAGGACTGTCATCTGATGAAGAATATCAAGGTTAGTCAAAAATTATATATCTTTTACTGGTTTGTCACGATCGCTAACTTTTACTGCTGGGGAAGGGCTTGTGTTTCTGGCTATTGTGGTAAGCTAATATAACGCTATATTGTGTTTTCGCTGTAAAACACTTAATAAATCGGAAATATTGGCTGGAATCACAAGATGCCTGTCTTTCATTTGCTGTACACTATGTATTTTTCAGAAATGTTTTATGATGAGTAATTAGGTATTTGACGTTGGTGTCTGTAATTATTCTGGCTGCTTTCGGTGCAATTTCTGATTGTAGCTGCAATGTAAACTATGATTTATACCTGAAATATGCACATTTTTCGAACAAAACATAGATTTATTGTATAACATGTTATAAGACTGTCATCTGATGAAGTTGTTTCTTGGTTAGTTTGGTTGGTTCTTGGTTAGTTAGGTTGGCTTTGTGCATGCTACCTGTGCTGTGAAAAATGTCTGTCCTTTTTTGTATTTGGTGGTGAGCTAACATAAATATACGTGCTGTTTTCGCTGTAAAACATTTTAAAAATCGGACATGTTGGCTGGATTCACAAGATGTGTACCTTTCATTTGCTGTATTGGACTTGTTAATGTGTGAAAGTTAAATATTTAAAAAAAAATATCTTTTGAATTTCGCGCCCTGCACTTGAGCTGGCTGTTGTCATATTGTGGGTGGCCTCGGGCTGCAGCCATAAGAAGTTAAAAGTGCCTTCCTCACCATCTTAAATAAGCATGCCCCAATCAAAATTTAGAACTAGGAATAGATATAGTTCTTGGTTCACTCCAGACCTGTCTGCCCTTGACCAGCACAAAAATATTCTGTGGCGTTCTGCATTAGTATCTAATAGCCCCCGTGATATGAAACTTTTCAGGGAAGTTAGGAACCAATATACACAGGCAGTTAGGAAAGCTAAGGCTAGAATTTGCAAATTTCAAACAGAAATTTGCATCCTGTAGTACTAACTCAAAAAAGTTCTGGGACACTGTAAAGTCCATGGAGAATAAGAGCACCTCCTCCCAGCTGCCCACTGCACTGAGGCTAGGAAACACTGTCACCACCGATAAATCCACTATAATTGAGAATTTCAATAAGCATTTCTCTACGGCTGGCCCTGCTTTCCACCTGGCTACCCCTACCTCGGTCAACTGCCCGGAACCCTCCACAGCAACCCGCCAAAGCCCCCACCATTTCTCCTTCATCCAAATCCAGATAGCTGATGTTCTGAAAGAGCTGCAAAATCTGGACCCCTACAAATCAGTCGAGCTAGACAATCTGGACCCTCTCTTTCTAAAATGATCTGCCGAAATTGGAAAGCTGCCGCAGTCATCCCCCTTTTCAAAGGGGGTGACACTCTAGACCCAAACTGCTACAGACATATATCTATCCTACCCTGTCTTTCTAAGGTCTTCGAAAGCCAAGTTAACTTCTAGTTCCTCCCAAACCCGGATCCGGGAGCACCCCCATCAGTAAAAAAGCTGACTAGCATAGCCTAGCATAGCGTCACAAGTAAATACTAGCATCTAAATATCATTAAATCACAAGTCCAAGACACCAGATGAAAGATACACATCTTGTGAATCCAGCCATCATTTCTGATTTTTAAAATGTTTTACAGGGAAGACACAATATGTAAATCTATTAGCTAACCACGTTAGCAAAAGACACCACTTTTTTTACTCCACCAGTTTTTTACTCCATCAGTAGCTATCACAAATTCGACCAAATAAAGATATAAATAGCCACTAACCAAGAAACAACTTCATCAGATGACAGTCTGATAACATATTTATTGTATAGCATATGTTTTGTTAGAAAAATGTGCATATTTCAGGTATAAATCATAGTTTACCATTGCAGCCACCATCACAACTCTCACCAAAGCGACTAGAATAACTACAGAGAGCAACGTGTATTACCTAATTACTCATCATAAAACATTTCTTAAAAATACACAGCGTACAGCAATTGAAAGACACAGATCTTGTGAATCCAGACAATATTTCAGATTTTCTAAGTGTTTTACAGCGAAAACACAATATAGCGTTATATTAGCATACCACAATAGCAAACATCACAACAGCATTGATTCAAGCCAAACATAGCGATTACGTATAAACCACCAAAATATATTAATTTTTTCACTAACCTTCTCAGAATTCTTCAGATGACAGTCCTATAACATCATATTACACAATGCATATAGAGTTTGTTCGAAAATGTGCATATTTAGCGGCACAAATCGTGGTTATACAATGAGAAAAGTAGCCAAGCTGCAAAGAAAATGTCAGGAGAAATCTTGGGAAAGGCACCTATTCTAATCGAAAACTATTCATAAACTTGACTAAAAAATACAAGTTGGACAGCAAATTAACTACCTTATGATGTCTTTAACACCTATAACGAATAAAAACATGACCGGAGATATAGAACTACTAAAACGAAAGCGTTTGCAGGACGCCATTGTGATGTCTTCTTGCGCCAGGCGCACCGTTGAAAAGGACGGTACTTCCGTTCCACGGTCTTATATAAGGTCCCAGATTGCGCAATCCACTCCATTCAAATTCTCCCCGCTTACTGACATCTAGAGGAAGACATATGCAGTGCATGTAGCCCGATGGCTTACATGGGGACTTATAAACTGACCTCAGAACAGGGACCTCGATTTCTGAAATCTCACTCCCTGACAGGAAATGTGCTGCAGAATGAGTTCTGTTTCACTCAGAGAAATAATTCAAACGGTTTTAGAAACTAGAGAGTGTTTTCTATCCAATAGTAATAATAATATGCATATTGTACGAGCAAGAATTGAGTACGAGGCAGTTTCATTTGAGAACGATATTTTACAAAGTTGAAACAGCACCCCCTATATTGACAAGAGGTTTAACAAACAGATTACCGACCATTTCGAAACCCACCGTACCTTCTCCGCTATGCAATCTGGTTTCAGAGCTGGTCATGGGTGCACCTCAGCCACGCTCAAGGTCCTAAACGACATCATAACCGCCATCGATAAGAGACATTACTGTGCAGCCGTATTCATCGACCTGGCCAAGGCTTTCGACTCTGTCAATCACCACATTCTTATTGGCAGACTCGACAGCCTTGGTTTCTCAAATGATTGCCTCGCCTGGTTTACCAACTACTTCACTGATAGAGTTCAGTGTGTCAAATTGGAGGACCTGTTGTCCGGACCTCTGGCAGTCTCTATGGGGGTGCCACAGGGTTCAATTCTCGGGCCGACTCTCTTCTCTGTATACATCAATGATGTTGCTCTTGCTGCTGGTGATTCTCTGATACACCTCTACGCAGACGACACCATTCTGTATACATCTGGCCCCTCTTTGGACACTGTGTTAACTAACCTCCAGACGAGCTTCAATGCCATACAACTCTCCTTTCGTGGCCTCCAACTGCTCTTAAACGCAAGTAAAACTAAATGCATGCTATTCAACCGATCACTGCCCGCACCTGCTCGCCCGTCCAGCATCACTACTCTGGACGGCTCTGCCTTAGAACACGTGGACAACTACAAATACCTAGGTGTCTGGTTAGATTGTAAACTCTACTTCCAGACTCACATTAAGCATCTCCAATCCAAAATTAAATCGAGAATCGGCTTCCTATATCGCAAAACAAAGCATCATTCACTCATGCTGCCAAACATACCATCGTAAAACTGGCCATCCTAACGATCCTCGACTTCGGCGATGTCATCTATAAAATAGCCTCCAACACTCTACTCAACAAACTGGATGCAGTCTATCACAGTGCCATCCGTTTTGTCACCAAAACCCCATACACTACCCACCATTGCGACCTGTACACTCTCGTTGGTTGGCCCTCGCTTCATACTCGTCGCCAAACCCACTGGCTACAGGTTATCTACAAGTCTTTGCTAGGTAAACCCCCGCCTTATCTCAGCTCACTGGTCACCATAGCAGCACCCACTTGTAGCCCCGGCTCCAGCAGGTATATCTCACTGGTCACCCCCAAAGCCAATTCCTCCTTTGGTCGTCTTTCCTTCCAGTTCTCTGCTGCCAATGACAGGAACGAACTGCAAAAATCACTGAAGCTGGAGACTCATATCTCCCTCACTAGCTTTAAGCACCAGCTGTCAGAGCAGCTCACAGATCACTGCACCTGTACATAGCCCATCTGTAAATAGCCCATCTATCTACCTACCTCATCCCCATACTGTATTTATTTATTTATCTTGCTCCTTTGCACCCCAGTATCTCCACTTGCACATTCATCTTCTGCACATCTACCATTCCAGTGTTTAATTGCTATACTGTATTTACTTCGCCACCATGGCCTATTTATTGTCTTAACTCCCTTATCTTACTTCATTTGCACTCACTGTATATAGACTTTTTGTTTTCTTTGTTCTACTGTATTATTGACTGTATGTTCTGTTTATTCCATGAGTAACTCTGTGTTGTTGTATGTGTTGAATTGCTATGCTTTATCTTGGCCAGATCGCAGTTGCAAATGAGAACTTGTTCTCAACTAGCCTACCTGGTTAAATAAAGGTGAAATAAAAATAAAATAAAACACACACACACACACACACACACACACACACACACACACACACACACACACACACACACACACACACACACACACACACACACACACACACACACACACACACGCAGGCAGGCATGCATGCACACACACACACGCACACAAACACAACAATAATAATAATTATAATAAGACAGAAATCTGGAGAAGAGGCAGGGTCTTAAAGAGGGCAGGGTGTTAAAGAACCAAAATTAATTGAATATTTCCGTACTGTCCGCTGAGCTCAGCATTGTTAGATCTCTTCCTCTTGAATTTGCAGACGTGTTGCTGTGCGTTTTGTTGCCAACCTTACTTTGCTAGCTGACAACTTTACGTTTTTTTTTTCTTTTTAATTACCGTTTATATTTTTAGTTTTTCCATCACAACTTTTTTCCCTCATTCAACTTTTTCACTCCGGACGCTTTATCTGGACATGGTTCGTCAGCACTTTCAACAGCCGAAGCTAAGTAGTAACATTAACATGATGTCTTCTAATTGCAGTCGCTGTACTCATAATATACAGGAGAACGATCGCCTTATGGCGAGGATAGCTGTGCTGCAAGCCCAGCTTCAGACGCAATCGTTAGGCAAGGGTAATTTCAGTGTAGGAAAGGATGAAACAGCGTCTGTGCCACCAGTAAGTACAGATAGTAACGTTAGTATAAATCCCCCCGCACAGTCCCCGCAGCCGGACAACTTTCTCATGGCTTCTGGAGGGAAATGCTGTAGGAATGCTCAACTGGTGTCGCTCATTCAGCCGACAGAAACTTTCAACCGGTTTTCCCCATTAAGTAGCGAGTCGGAGTCTGAGGCCGAGTCTTCTCTTGTCTCTACTCCTCCCGTTACGGGGTCTGAGACGCCGAAGGCTCCCACCATTAGCTCTGACAAATTGAAAACCCTAGTCATTGGCGACTCCATTACCCGCAGTATTAGACTTAAAACGAATCACCCAGCGATCATACACTGTTTACCAGGGGGCAGGGCTACCGACGTTAAGGCTAATCTGAAGATGGTGCTGGCTAAAGCTAAAACTGGCGAGTGTAGAGTGTATAGAGATATTGTTATCCACGTCGGCACCAACGATGTTAGGATGAAACAGTCAGAGGTCACCAAGCGCAACATAGCTTCAGCGTGTAAATCAGCTAGAAAGATGTGTCGGCATCGAGTAATTGTCTCTGGCCCCCTCCCAGTTAGGGGGAGTGACGAGCTCTACAGCAGAGTCTCACAACTCAATCGCTGGTTGAAAACTGTTTTCTGCCCCTCCCAAAAGATAGAATTTGTAGATAATTGGCCCTCTTTCTGGGACTCACCCACAAACAGGACCAAGCCTGACCTGCTGAGGAGTGACGGACTCCATCCTAGCTGGAGGGGTGCTCTCATCTTATCTACCAACATAGACAGGGCTCTAACTCCTCTAGCTCCACAATGAAATAGGGTGCAGGCCAGGCAGCAGGCTGTTAGCCAACCTGCCATCTTAGTGGAGTCTGCCACTAGCATAGTCAGTGTAGTCAGCTCAGCCATCCCCATTGAGACTGTGTCTGTGCCTCGACCTAGGTTGGGCAAAACTAAACATGGCGGTGTTCGCCTTAGCAATCTCATTAGGATAAAGACCTCCTCCATTCCTGCCATTATTGAAAGAGATCGTGATACCTCACATCTCAAAATAGGGTTACTTAATGTTAGATCCCTCACTTCAAAGGCAGTTATAGTCAATGAACTAATCACTGATCATAATCTTGATGTGATTGGCCTGACTGAAACATGGCTTAAGCCTGATGAATTTACTGTGTTAAATGAGGCCTCACCTCCTGGTTACACTAGTGACCATATCCCCCGTGCATCCCGCAAAGGTGGAGGTGTTGCTAACATTTACGATAGCAAATTTCAATTTACTTCTAGTCATGAAATCTATGCAGCCTACTCAATCACTTTTTATAGCTACTGTTTACAGGCCTCCTGGGCCATATACAGCGTTCCTCTCTGAGTTCCCTGAATTCCTATCGGACCTTGTAGTCATAGCAGATCATATTCTAATTTTTGGTGATTTTAATATTCATATGGAGAAGTCCACAGACCCACTCCAAAAGGCTTTCGGAGCCATCATCGACTCAGTGGGTTTTGTCCAACATGTCTCTGGACCTACTCACTGCCACAGTCATACTCTGGACCTAGTTTTGTCCCATGGAATAAATGTTGTAGATCTTAATGTTTTTCCTCATAATCCTGGACTATCGGACCACCATTTTATTACGTTTGCAATCGCAACAAATAATCTGCTCAGACCCCAACCAAGGAGCATCAAAAGTCGTGCTATAAATTCTCAGACAACACAAAAATTCCTTGATGCCCTTCCAGACTCCTTCTGCCTACCCAAGGACGTCAGAGGACAAAAATCAGTTAGTTACCACCTAACTGAGGAACTCAATTTAACCTTGCGCAATACCCTAGATGCAGTTGCACCCCTAAAAACGAAAAACATTTGTCATAAGAAACTAGCTCCCTGGTATACAGAAAATACCCGAGCTCTGAAGCAAGCTTCCAGAAAATTGGAACGGAAATGGCGCCACACCAAACTGGAAGTCTTCCGACTAGCTTGGAAAGACAGTACCGTGCAGTATCGAAGAGCCCTCACTGCTGCTCGACCATCCTACTTTTCCAACTTAATTGAGGAAAATAAGAACAATCCAAAATTTATTTTTGATACTGTTGCAAAGCTAACTAAAAAGCAGCATTCCCCAAGAGAGGATGGCTTTCACTTCAGCAGTAATAAATTCATGAACTTCTTTGAGGAAAAGATCATGATCATTAGAAAGCAAATTACGGACTCCTCTTTAAATCTGCGTATTCCTCCAGGGCTTAGCTGTCCTGGATCTGCACAGCTCTGCCAGGGCCTGGGATCGGGAGAGACACTTAAGTGTTTTAGTACTATATCTCTTGACACAATGATGAAAATAATCATGGCCTCTAAACCTTCAAGCTGCATACTGGATCCTATTCCAACTAAACTACTGAAAGAGCTGCTTCATGTGCTTGGCCCTCCTATTTTGAACATAATAAACGGCTCTCTATCCACCGCATGTGTACCAAACTCACTAAAAGTGGCAGTAATAAAGCCTCTCTTGAAAAAGCCAAACCTTGACCCGGAAAATATAAAAAACTATCGGCCTATATCGAATCTTCCATTCCTGTCAAAATTTTTAGAAAAAGCTGTTGCGCAGCAACTCACTGCCTTCCTGAAGACAAACAATGTATACGAAATGCTTCAGTCTGGTTTTAGACCCCATCATAGCACTGAGACTGCTCTTGTGAAGGTGGTAAATTACCTTTTAATGGCGTCAGACCGAGGCTCTGCATCTGTCCTCGTGCTACTAGACCTTAGTGCTGCCTTTGACACCATCGATCACCACATTCTTTTGGAGAGACTGGAAACCCAAATTGGTCTACACGGACAAGTTCTGGCCTGGTTTAGATCTTATCTGTCGGAAAGATATCAGTTTGTCTCTGTGAATGGTTTGTCCTCTGACAAATCAACTGTACATTTCGGTGTTCCTCAAGGTTCCATTTTAGGACCACTATTGTTTGCACTATATATTTTACCTCTTGGGGATGTTATTCGAAAACATAATGTTAACTTTCACTGCTATGCGGATGACACACAGCTGTACATTTCAATGAAACATGGTGAAGCCCCAAAATTGCCCTCGCTGGAAGCCTCTGTTTCAGACATAAGGAAGTGGATGGCTGAAAACTTTCTACTTTTAAACTCGGACAAAACAGAGATGCTTGTTCTAGGTCCCAAGAAACAAAGAGATCTTCTGTTAAATCTGACAATTAATCTTGATGGTTGTAAAGTCGTCTCAAATAAAACTGTGAAGGACCTCGGCGTTACTCTTGACCCTGATCTCTCTTTTGACGAACATATCAAGACTGTTTCAAGGACAGCTTTTTTCCATCTACGTAACATTGCAAAAATCAGAAATTTTCTGTCCAAAAATGATGCAGAAAAATTAATCCATGCATTTGTTACTTCTAGGTTAGACTACTGCAATGCTCTACTTTCCGGCTACCCGGATAAAGCACTAAATAAACTTCAGTTAGTGCTAAATACGGCTGCTAGAATCCTGACTAGAACCAAGAAATGTGATCATATTACTCCAGTGCTAGCTTCCCTACACTGGCTTCCTGTTAAGGCAAGGGCTGATTTCAAGGTTTTACTGTTAACCTATAAAGCGTTACATGGGCTTGCTCCTACCTATCTTTCCGAGTTGGTCCTGCCGTACATACCTACACGTACGCTACGGTCACAAGACGCAGGCCTCCTAATTGTCCCTAGAATTTCTAAGCAAACAGCTGGAGGCAGGGCTTTCTCCTATAGATCTCCATTTTTATTGAACGGTCTGCCTACCCATGTGAGAGACGCAGACTCGGTCTCAACCTTTAAGTCTTTACTGAAGACTTATCTCTTCAGTAGGTCATATGATTGAGTGTAGTCTGGCCCAGGAGTGTGAAGGTGAACGGAAAGGCTCTGGAGCAACGAACCGCCCTTGCTGTCTCTGCCTGACCGGTTCCCCTCTCTCCACTGGGATTCTCTGCCTCTAACCATATTACAGGGGCTGAGTCACTGGCTTACTGGTGCTCTTTCATGCCGTCCCTAGGAGGGGTGCGTCACTTGAGTGGGTTGAGTTACTGACGTGATCTTCCTGTCTGGGTTGGCGCCCCCCCCTTGGTTTGTGCTGTGGTGGAGATCTTTGTGGGCTGTACTCGGCCTTGTCTCAGGATTGTAAGTTGGTGGTTGAAGATATCCCTCTAGTGGTGCGGGGGCTGTGCTTTGGCAAAGTGGGTGGGGTTATATCCTTCCTGTTTGGCCCTGTCCGGGGGTATCATCGGATGGGGCCACAGTGTCTCCTGACCCCTCCTGTCTCAGCCTCCAGTATTTATGCTGCAGTAGTTTATGTGTCGGGGGGCTAGGGTCAGTTGGTTATATCTGGAGTACTTCTCCTGTCTTATCCAGTGTCCTGTGTGAATTTAAGTATGCTCTCTCTAATTCTCTCCTTCTCTCTCTCGGAGAACCTGAGCCCTAGGACCATACGTCAGGACTACCGGGCATGATGACTCCTTGCTGTCCCCAGTCCACCTGGCCTTGCTGCTGTTCCAGTTTCAACTGTTCTGCCTGCGGTTATGGAACCCCTACCTATCCCAGACCTGCTGCTTTCAACTCTTAATGATCGGCTATGAAAAGCCAACTGACATTTATTCCTGATTATTATTTGACCATGCTTGTCATTTATGAACATTTTGAAAATCTTGGCTCTCTCTAATTCTCTCCTTCTCTCTTTCTTTCTCTCTCTCGGAGGACCTGAGCCCTAGGACCATACGTCAGGACTACCGGGCATGATGACTCCTTGCTGTCCCCAGTCCACCTGGCCTTGCTGCTATTCCAGTTTCAACTGTTCTGCCTGCGGTTATGGAACCCCTACCTGTCCCAGACCTGCTGTTTTCAACTCTTAATGATCGGCTATGAAAAGCCAACTGACATTTATTCCTGATTATTATTTGACCATACTTGTCACTTATGAACATCTTGGCCATGTTCTGTTATAATCTCCACCCGGCACAGCCAGAAGAGGACTGGCCACCCCTCATAGCCTGGTTCCTCTCTAGGTTTCTTCCTAGGTTTTGGCCTTTCTAGGGAGTTTTTCCTAGTCACCGTGCTTCTACACCTGCATTGCTTGCTGTTTGGGGTTTTAGGCTGGGTTTCTGTACAGCACTTCGAGATATTAGCTGATGTACGAAGGGCTATATACAATAAACTTGATTTGATTTGATTTGGCCCAACAGCCCCAAGAAACATGTTTCTGTTTCTTCCTACTGGCAACATTTTAATTAGCATGCGGCACTAACAACTTTATTTGCATCAGCAAATGTTTGTTTTTGTGTGTGTGTGTGTGTGTGCGTGTGAGTGTGCGTGTGTGTCAAAAGGGGTTCTGTGTTCTGAAGGAGAGGCTCTGAGAGATTCCGTAATGGAATCCCAACATCCTGGGGCATCGCTAGGCAACAGACTCAACAAGCTCTCACAGTCTCATAGCAGAATTAGACGTTCAGCCATGTTCTCCACACGTCAAATTTCGAAGTTGCTCCAAATGTCAAATTTAGAAGTTAAGGGTTAAGGGGTTAGTCACTCATTACAAATGGTTAAGGTAAGGGTTAAGGTTTGGGGTAGAGTTAAAACATTACATTCAGTCACTCATTACAAAGGGTTAAGGTACTAATCAAATCCAATTGTATTGGTCACATACACATATTTAGCAGATGTTATTGTGGGTGTAGCGAAATACTTGTGTTTCTAGCTCCAACAGTGCAGTAGTATCTAACAGTGCAGTAGTATCTAAAAACGGTTCACAACAATACACACAAAGCTATCAGTAAAACAATGGAATTAAGAAATATATAAATATTAGATTGAGCAATGTCAGAGTGGCATTGACTAAAATATAGTAGAATATAGTACAGTATGTACATATGAGATAAGTAAAGCAGTATGTAAACATTATTAAAGTGACTAGTGTCCATTATTAAAGTGGTCAGTGATTCCATGTCTATGTATATAGGGCAGCAGCCTCTAAGGTTCAGGGTTGCGTAACTGGGTAGAAGCTGGCTAGTGATGGCTATTTAACAGTCTGATGGCCTTAAGATTGAAAAACAGCATCTGTCTCTCGGTCCCAGCTTTGATGCACCTGTACTAACCTCACTCTCTGGATGATAGCGGGATGAACAGGCCGTGGCTCGGGTGGTTGATGTCCTTGATGATATTTTCGGCCTCCCTGTGACAACAGGTGCTGTAGGTGTCCTGGATGGCAGGTAGTTTGCCCCCGCTGATGCGTTGGGCAGACCGCACCACCCTCTGGAGAACACTGCAGTTGCGGGCGGTGCAGTTGCCGTACCAGGCGGTGATACAGCCTGACAGGATGCTCTTAATTGTGCATCTGTAAACGTTTGTGAGGGTTTTAGGGGCGAAGCCACATTTTTTCAGTCTCCTGAGGATGAAGAGGTGCTGTTGTGTTTTCTTCACCACACTATCTGTGTGGGTGGACCATTTCAGAATATCAGTGATGTGTACGCCGAGGGATTTGAAGCTTTTCAACTTCACTGCGGTCCCATCGATGTGGATAGGGGCGTGCTCCCTCTGCAGTTTCCTGTAGTCAACAAGCAGCTACTTTATTTTGTTGACGTTGAGTGAGAGGTTATTTCCTGGCACCACTCTCCCAGGGCCCTCACCTCCTCCCTGTAGGCTGTCTCGTCATTGTTGGTAATCAGGCCCACTACTGTTGTGTCGTCTGCAAACTTGATGATTGAGTTGGAGGCCTGTGTGGCCACGCAGTCATGGGTGAACAGGGAGTACAGGAGGGGGCTGAGCATGTACCCTTGTGGGGCCCCAGTGTTGCGGATCAGCGAAGTGAAGATGTTGTTTCCTACCTTCACCACTTGGGCGCAGCCCGTCAGGAAGTCCAGGACCCAGTTGCACAGGTCGGGGGTCAGACCCAGGTACCCGAACATAATGATGAGCTTGGGGTACTATGGTGTTGAATGCTGAGCTATAGTTAATGAATAGCATTCTTACATAGGTATTCCTCTTGTCCAGATGGGATAGGGCAGTTTGCAGTGCGATGGCGATTGCATCGTCTGTGGATCTATTGGGGCGGTAAGAAAATTGAAGTGGGTCTAGGGCAGGAGTGGGCAACTCCAGTCCGCAGGGGCCTGATTGGTGTCACACTTTTTCTCCATCACTAGCAAACACAGCTGATTAATCAAATTGCATTCTAAATTGTAGATCATGATTAGGTGATTATTGGAGTCAGGTGTGTTTGCTGGAGCTGGGGCAAAACTATGACACCAATCAGGCCCTTGAGGACTGGAATTGCCCATCCCTGGTCTAGGGTGTCAGGTAAGGTAGAGGTGATATAATCCTTAACTAGCCTCTCAAAGCACTTCATGATGACAGAAGTGAGTGCTACGGGGAGATAGTCATTTAGTTCAGTTACCTTTGCTTTTTTGGGTACAGGAACAATTGTGGACATCTTGAAAGCAAGTGGGGACAGCAGACTGGGATAGGGAGAGATTGAATATGTCTGTAAACACTCCAGCCAGCTGGTCTGCGCATGCTCTGAGGACGCGGGTAGGGATGCTGTCTGGGCCAGCAGTCTTGTGAGGGTTAACACGCTTAAATGTCTTACGTCGGCCACGGAGAAGGAGAGCCCACAGTCCTTGGTAGTGGGCCGCGTCGGTGGCACTGTGTTATCCACAAAGTGGGCGAAGGTGTTTAGCTTGTCCGGGAGCAAGACGTCGTTGTGCGCTACGTGGCTGGTTTTCCCTTTGTAGTCCGTGATTGTCTGTAGACCTTGACACATATGTCTCTGTACTGACATTTTGCCTGTTTGTCTTATGTAGGGAATAACTACACTGTTTGTATTTGGGTCTTTGGGTTCGGCCTCTCTGTTTTTATGCCTAGATGGAAATAATAGCTAGCCAGCTAGCCAACTTCTACCGAATAGCAGCACTGTAGAAACTATTACATTACAACAGAACGACTTGATTAGTGTAGTGTTAGCTAGCTACATAGTTGTCTTTGCTGTCTTTGTATCTAAGATAATTGTGTAGTTTAGAGTAATTATCGAGGTTAGCTAGCCAGCTATTTTCGTCCGCCGCGCCGCGCCACCGTTCTCCTACCTAGTCAACAACTGCTAGCTAGCTAGTCAACTTCTACCGACTAGCAGCACTGTAGAAACTAATACATTACAACGGAACGATTTGATTAGTGTAGTGTTAGCTAGCTACATAGTTGTCTTTGCTGTCTTTGTATCTAAGATAATTGTGTAGTTTAGAGTAATTATCGAGGTTAGCTAGCCAGCTACACTTTCAAACAAAGTCAACAACGCAGCCACTGCTAGCTAGCCTACTTCACCAGCCAGCAGTACTGTATCATTTTAATCATTTTAGTCAATAAGATTTTTGCAACGTAAGCTTAACTTTCTGAACATTCGAGACGTGTAGTCCACTTGTCATTCCAATCTCCTTTGCATTAGCGTAGCCTCTTCTGTAGCCTGTCAACTATGTGTCTGTCTATCCCTGTTCTCTCCTCTCTGCACAGACCATACAAACGCTTCACACCGCGTGGCCGCTGCCACTCTAACCTGGTGGTCCCAGCGCGCACGACCCACGTGGAGTTCCAGGTCTCCGGCAGCCTCTGGAACTGCCGATCTGCGGCCAACAAGGCAGAGTTCATCTCAGCCTATGCTTCCCTCCAGTCCCTCGACTTCTTGGCACTGACGGAAACATGGATTACCACAGATAACACTGCTACTCCTACTGCTCTCTCCTCGTCTGCCCACGTGTTCTCGCACACCCCGAGAGCTTCTGGTCAGCGGGGTGGTGGCACTGGGATCCTCATCTCTCCCAAGTGGACATTCTCTCTTTCTCCCCTGACCCATCTGTCTATCGCCTCCTTTGAATTCCATGCTGTCACAGTTACCAGCCCTTTCAAGCTTAACATCCTTATCATTTATCGCCCTCCAGGTTCCCTTGGAGAGTTCATCAATGAGCTTGACGCCTTGATAAGTTCCTTTCCTGAGGATGGCTCACCTCTCACAGTTCTGGGTGACTTTAACCTCCCCACGTCTACCTTTGACTCATTCCTCTCTGCCTCCTTCTTTCCACTCCTCTCCTCTTTTGACCTCACCCTCTCACCTTCCCCCCCTACTCACAAGGCAGGCAATACGCTTGACCTCATCTTTACTAGATGCTGTTCTTCCACTAATCTCATTGCAACTCCCCTCCAAGTCTCCGACCACTACCTTGTATCCTTTTCCCTCTCGCTCTCATCCAACACTTCCCACTCTGCCCCTACTCGGATGGTATCGCGCCGTCCCAACCTTCGCTCTCTCTCCCCCGCTACTCTCTCCTCTTCCATCCTATCATCTCTTCCCTCTGCTCAAACCTTCTCCAACCTATCTCCTGATTCTGCCTCCTCAACCCTCCTCTCCTCCCTTTCTGCATCCTTTGACTCTCTATGTCCCCTATCCTCCAGGCCGGCTCGGTCCTCCCCTCCTGCTCCGTGGCTCGACGACTCATTGCGAGCTCACAGAACAGGGCTCCGGGCAGCCGAGCGGAAATGGAGGAAAACTCGCCTCCCTGCGGACCTGGCATCCTTTCACTCCCTCCTCTCTACATTTTCCTCTTCTGTCTCTGCTGCTAAAGCCACTTTCTACCACTCTAAATTCCAAGCATCTGCCTCTAACCCTAGGAAGCTCTTTGCCACCTTCTCCTCCCTCCTGAATCCTCCTCCCCCTCCCCCCCTCCACCCTCTCTGCGGATGACTTCGTCAACCATTTTGAAAAGAAGGTCGACGACATCCGATCCTCGTTTGCTAAGTCAAACGACACCGCTGGTTCTGCTCACACTGCCCTACCCTGTGCTTTGACCTCTTTCTCCCCTCTCTCTCCAGATGAAATCTCGCGTCTTGTGACGGCCGGCCGCCCAACAACCTGCCCGCTTGACCCTATCCCCTCCTCTCTTCTCCAGACCATTTCCGGAGACCTTCTCACTTACCTCACCTCGCTCATCAACTCATCCTTGACCACTGGCTACGTCCCTTCCGTCTTCAAGAGAGCGAGAGTTGCATCCCTTCTGAAAAAACCTACACTCGATCCCTCCGATGTCAACAACTACAGACCAGTATCCCATCTTTCTTTTCTCTCCAAAACTCTTGAACGTGCCGTCCTTGGCCAGCTCTCCTGCTATCTCTCTCAGAATGACCTTCTTGATCCAAATCAGTCAGGTTTCAAGACTAGTCATTCAACTGAGACTGCTCTTCTCTGTGTCACGGAGGCGCTCCGCACTGCTAAAGCTAACTCTCTCTCCTCTGCTCTCATCCTTCTAGACCTATCGGCTGCCTTTGATACTGTGAACCATCAGATCCTCCTCTCCACCCTCTCCGAGTTGGGCATCTCCGGCGCGGCCCACGCTTGGATTGCATCCTACCTGACAGGTCGCTCCTACCAGGTGGCGTGGCGAGAATCTGTCTCCGCACCACGTGCTCTCACCACTGGTGTCCCCCAGGGCTCTGTTCTAGGCCCTCTCCTATTCTCGCTATACACCAAGTCACTTGGCTCTGTCATATCCTCACATGGTCTCTCCTATCATTGCTATGCAGACGACACACAATTAATCTTCTCCTTTCCCCCTTCTGATAACCAGGTGGCGAATCGCATCTCTGCATGTCTGGCAGACATATCAGTGTGGATGACGGATCACCACCTCAAGCTGAACCTCGGCAAGACGGTGCTGCTCTTCCTCCCGGGGAAGGACTGCCCGTTCCATGATCTCGCCATCACGGTTGACAACTCCATTGTGTCCTCCTCCCAGAGTGCTAAGAACCTTGGCGTGATCCTGGACAACACCCTGTCGTTCTCAACTAACATCAAGGCGGTGACCCGTTCCTGTAGGTTCATGCTCTACAACATTCGCAGAGTACGACCCTGCCTCACACAGGAAGCGGCGCAGGTCCTAATCCAGGCACTTGTCATCTCCCGTCTGGATTACTGCAACTCGCTGTTGGCTGGGCTCCCTGCCTGTGCCATTAAACCCCTACAACTCATCCAGAACGCCGCAGCCCGTCTGGTGTTCAACCTTCCCAAGTTCTCTCAAGTCACCCCGCTCCTCCGCTCTCTCCACTGGCTTCCAGTTGAAGCTCGCATCCGCTACAAGACCATGGTGCTTGCCTACGGAGCTGTGAGGGGAACGGCACCTCCGTACCTTCAGGCTCTGATCAGGCCCTACACCCAAACAAGGGCACTGCGTTCATCCACCTCTGGCCTGCTCGCCTCCCTACCTCTGAGGAAGTACAGTTCCCGCTCAGCCCAGTCAAAACTGTTCGCTGCTCTGGCACCCCAATGGTGGAACAAACTCCCTCACGACGCCAGGTCAGCGGAGTCAATCACCACCTTCCGGAGACACCTGAAACCCCACCTCTTTAAGGAATACCTAGGATAGGATAAAGTAATCCTTCTAACCCCCCCCCCCCCCCTTAAAAGATTTAGATGCACTATTGTAAAGTGGTTGTTCCACTGGATATCATAAGGTGAATGCACCAATTTGTAAGTCGCTCTGGATAAGAGCATCTGCTAAATGACTTAAATGTAAATGTATTTGGCCATATTCCCAGTCACCTTGCCATGGTTAAATGTGGTGGTTTTCCCTTTCAGTTTTGCAAGGTTTGGGATAGGTTTAAAACATTACTTTCAGGCACTCATTACAAAGGGTTAAGAAAAGGGTTAAGGTTTGGGATATGGATAAAACCAAAAATTTAAAAAACAGTGTCCACTACTGGGATCAAACACGTAAGATAATGATCCAGAGTCATGGGATTACGCCCATCCACGACACCCTAGCCTACTGGATGGTAATAGTGCTCACTGTTGCCCCTAGTGGACAGTTTGGAAGGCATTTCCTGATGTCCTCAGGACATGAATAGTTTCGACCTCAATCTTGAACGAGCTAGCTGACAGAATAGCTGGTGGTGTTAATTTAATTAGGGTTCGTCGTTAGAGCTGCAGCCCACAAACCTGCTGTGTGCTTCAAGACTCAAGAATACCCGCTCAATCACTGATGCAACACACTGATACAGAGGTTCGTACACAAACACAGGCACTCACACAAAGCTCTTCGAAGCTTCATAATCAAAAACACAATTAGTGATGATGAGCAACAATTGATGCCTGTGGCACTCGATTAGCTGAATGTTTCTCCACACCAATTGGGCTGAAAAACCATAGCAGCTCTATGTAGATGTAGGATCTTCATTTCAGCCACTTTGTTACAGCAGGAAAATAATCCTGCAGCAACAGGAAATGTGAATTATTATGTGAAATATAATGAATGGAAAAATCTTGTAGGGGTTGATACATTTTTCGTTAGGGTAAACCAAGTCTGCCATTTTAAAGTGGAAATGACAAACTTTAGAAGCCCTTTTAAACCTTGAATACTCTTCAAGTTTGCATTTCCTGCTGTGCATTCTCAATGATCAAAATAGATCCTACATCTGTAGCTGTACCATAGTAATAGCATAGTAACATCTTAGTAACAGTGACCCACCTGTTGGGCCATTAGTGCAGCCAGCTCGGTGGGTACAGGCAGAGGCTTGGCCCCGGGGATAGGGTCAGAGATGAGCAGGTTGCCCTTGGAGCCATGGTGAGTGTGGGAGCCGGACCCCAGGGTACCCCCTGCAGAGGTCATCTGCTGAGCCAGGAGCATGGCACGGTCAGGCAGCTTGGTAGGGTCAGCACACGCCTGCTGCCATGCTGGGATCTTTTGGGCTAGAAGGTCCTTACCCTGGAGAAGAGCGGTAAATAAAGACAGAGGGAGAGAAAGGTGAGACATTGTGTAGGGGTGAGATAGGTGAATATAGAGATGTTCTGGTGATGGAAGAGGAGTGATTAACAAGGTGTTCCTTTGAACCCGCTCAAAAGGTAAGTGATGTGAGGTATGTGTGTATTTAAGGAGGAGAGAAAGAGAGGAAGAAGGAGAGCGAGAGAGAGAGAGAAAGAGAGAGAGAGCTTCACCTCACACCCTCTGCCATATCTGCCATATCACCAAACCAAGACATCCTTCTCTCTCGGCTCTGACAGCTCTTCTACAGTATCTGTTGGCCGGGGAGCTGAAGCAGCCTCATTACCAGTCTAGCAGCCGTTTCAGCACAAAGCTGTCCACCAGCAGCCTCCCAGGATTATAACACTCAAGGCAGCCTGCGACACCATCTGTAGCCTCCAGGCCTTTCCTCCAGCTCTCTCCTCAACTCTGGGTTTCCTGCTCTAGCTTACCTCTGATCAGTTTTATCCCCACACCCACATGTTGTCGTTAAAGCTTTCTGAGTTTAACACAGGCTGTAATACTCAGCAGGGTTGCCAGATTTCTCCATAAACTGCACTCTTAGAACCATTTTGGAACCCTTTTTTCTTTGGCTGTCCCCATAGGAGAACACATTAGTGTTCCATGTAGAACCCTTTTGGGTTCCATGTTGAACCATATGTGGAAAAGGTTCTACATGGAACCCAAAAGGGTTCTACCTTGAACCAAAATGATTCTACCTAAAACCAAAAAGGGTTCTTGAAAAGGGTTCTCCTATGAGGACAGCAGAAGAACACATTTAGGTTCTAAATAGCACATTGAGTGTGCCCATTGATACCAAATAACAATTACATTTGTTTGACTGTCAGACAGTATTTATCCAAGTGACATATCTCCCGAGTGGTGCAGCGGTCTAAGGCACTGCATCTCAGTGCTAGAGGCGTCACTACATACCCTGGTTCAATTCCAGGCTGTATCACAAATGGGCGTGATTGGGAGTCCCATAGGGCGGCTCACATTTGGCCCAGCGTCATCTAGGTTAGGGCTTGGCCGGTGTGGGCTGTTATTGTAAATAAGAATTTGTTCTTAACTGACTTGCCTAGTTAAATAAAGGTTCAATTAAAACAAAATATCCTTCAATCTTTGTTACTATTTGTCTCTGTCCATAGCGTACATAAATATGTCTACCCATGTTGTCTTCCTTATCGCATTCTGTGTACCAGTCAGAGTGCTCCTCCTTGGTCTCTCTCTGTTGGTGGACCGGATAGCGGTGCCAGAAGGTGACTAAGCTCCCAGTTGGCAGTATTGCCTAGGTAATGTACCGTGTGTTGTGTGCGTGGGAGTGTGGCCTGTGGAGCACCTTGCCAGAGAGATGATATAAACTCCACTGGCAGATGGTCTGCCTCTTCATCTTTCATCTCAATACACTTCTTCAACCTGCTCGTTTCAGTTCCCCTGCTCCTACTCTGTCACCTTCATTATGGCTGTCTTATACATGGAGGGCGCGACCATACCATATTAAGTTGGAGTGTTCTACAGTGTGGACTAGAGAGAGAGTGAGAGACAGAGAGAGAGAGAGACAGACAGAGACAGAGACAGAGAGAGGGAAGAAGGAAAGACGGAGAGAGAGAGAGGGAGGGAGAACCTGTCTGAAGAGTGGGTCCTCTCTCGCCCACTCCTCCTATGTGACTCACACAATACGCCCTCAATCGTTCTGTCTTTGTCTCCCTACAACTTCTTTTCATATACAATCTCTCGTTCTCCATATTTCCCTTTTCACAGAGTCTTTCGAAATCGCTTCTAAACTAATTCTCTCTCCCCCTCCTTTCTTTCTCTCTCCGCTCTCTTCATCTTTCCCTTGATCTCAAACTCTCTCTCTCTATCTCTCTCTGGTTCCTCTCTATTCCTCTCTCGCTCTCTCTTTCTTCTCTTTCTCTCTCAGCACATCAGTATTGTCTATAGACAGTCAGCCCCCACACATTCTCCCCCTGGTGATTCAAACCTGGACTACAGTGTACTTGTGGAAGTGGGACACCCTTCCCTTCCTATCCTCTCCTCCTCTCACTTTCCACTGCTCAGTCTTTCAGCATTCTCTCACCCCCCTTCCACTCCTCTCCTCCTCACTCCTCCTGCTCTCCTTCACCTCCCACTGCTCATTGTCTCAGCCCCCCCCCTTCCCCTCCTCACCCCTCCTCTCCTTTCTTCTCCTCCACCTCTCCTCTCTCTTCCCACTACTCAGTCTATCAGCTCCCCTCATCCCCATCCCCTCCTCTCCTCCTCACCCCCATCCCCTCCTCTATTTTCCTCCACCTCTCTCATCTCACTGCTCAGTCTCTAGATAGCACCTTCTAGATAGTGTAGGGTGGACAAATGTCAGTAACTTTCCCAAAAGTTTTTCCAGAAATTCTGATTGGAGGATTTCCTCCCTGCCTATTCCCTTCGGATCTTAACCAGGAGAGTTTCCAACCCTAGGTACAGAAACTGTTGACATGTAGATGTAGACTTTGCTTACTTTGCTGTGGTAGGAGCTGTTGTTCTTGGCCACGGCACACTGTCTATCCACCAGGAAACAGTACCTCCTCCTCTCCTCTGACAGTGCATTCTTGTAGCCCTCTGCTGTGTACTGGTCCAGGTCACTCTGCTTGCTGCTGATGGTCTCAACATACTGAGGAGAGAGAGAGAGGGAGGGAGGAGCAGGGGGACGGGATGAGCAGAAGCCATAAGGATAGCGTATCATGAAGTTGCCCCTAGGTTGCCCCTAGGTCTAGAATCTTTACACCGATCTAAGGTCAGTTTTGTGTGTGTGTGTGTGTATGTGTGTGCATGTGTTTATGTCTCAATGGTTAAGGCTAGTATTGTCTTATTTCCTAGACACAGTATGTATTTAGGAGCAACATTTGTGTCTGCTTGAATCTTCCCACCTAAACGGATTCAAGCAGTTGATAGATTTAATTTAGCTAACTAAATGTACAGTACGCGTCAACTTGTGTCAACTTGTGTGGACCTAGAATAAGGTGTCAGCAGCTAAACCAGTGGGACAATATTGACAGAATAGCACGTAAACATTCTATATATTCTAATTCACTGCTAAACAATGAATGGTACACAATGGAGCACTAATTCCCCAGTGGTACACAATGGAGCACTAATTCCCCAGTGGTACACAGTGGAGCACTAATTCCCCAGTGGTACACAATGGAGCACTAATTCCCCAGTGGTACACAATGGAGCACTAATTCCCCAGTGGTACACAATGGAGCACTAATTCCCTAGTGGTACACAATGGAGCACTAATTCCGTTGTGGTACACAATGGAGCACTAAATCCCCAGTGGTACACAATGGAGCACTAATTCCCTAGTGGTACACAATGGAGCACTAATTCCCCAGTGGTACACAATGGAGCACTAATTCCCTACTGGTACACAATGGAGCACTAATTCCCTAGTGGTACACAATGGAGCACTAATTCCGTTGTGGTACACAATGGAGCACTAATTCCCTAGTGGTACACAATGGAGCACTAATTCCCCAGTGGTACACAATGGAGCACTAATTCCCTAGTGGTACACAATGGAGCACTAATTCCCTAGTGGTACACAATGGAGCACTAATTCCCCAGTGGTACACAATGGAGCACTAATTCCGTTGTGGTACACAATGGAGCACTAATTCCGTTGTGGTACACAATGGAGCACTAATTCCCTAGTGGTACACAATGGAGCACTAATTCCCTAGTGGTACACAATGGAGCACTAATTCCCTAGTGGTACACAATGGAGCACTAAATCCGTTGTGGTACACAATGGAGCACTAATTCCCCAGTGGTACACAATGGAGCACTAATTCCCTAGTGGTACACAATGGAGCACTAATTCCCCAGTGGTACACAATGGAGCACTAATTCCCTAGTGGTACACAATGGAGCACTAATTCCCTAGTGGTACACAATGGAGCACTAATTCCCTAGTGGTACACAACGGAGCACTAATTCCCTAGTTGTACACAATGGAGCACTAATTCCCTAGTTGTACACAATGGAGCACTAATTCCCTAGTTGTACACAATGGAGCACTAATTCCCTAGTGGTACACAACAGAGCACTAATTCCCCAGTGGTACACAATGGAGCACGAATTCCGTTGTGGTACACAACGGAGCAACGGAACTTTGAGAAACAAAAAAATCATCATAACTCTCACGCAGATCGGTAGAAATGGTAGGCTAAATTGCAAGCTTCCCAAACTCACGAGCTGCCTATGTTCTTTACTATAACATGCATTGATTCTGTTCTCTCCTGTTGCAACAAGCATCTCTCTCTCTCTCATCTGTCACACGTTTCTGATGTGTGATGTACAGTGTACAGTATGTACGCTGTGTCGTCGATGAAAACACCATCTGGGAAACACATCTGTGCATCAGCCACAGGGAGGAGCTACTGAGTCAGTTACACCACAGATATCACACCCACATCTATCAAAGAGAAGGACTACCTGTACCTGGTACCCACACACGCTGTGAAAAAGAACAGAAATTCGACAGGGAAGGATCATGCATTTTCTGATGCCTCCATATATGGCTACCCTGCTGTGACTGGTGACTTAAATAGACTTTAGCACAGGTATCCCAGGACAAATGACATGGACACAGAAAGAGGTGAAATACAAAAAAAAATAAACAGATGAAAAACTGCAGGAGAAGATGGAAGATGGAAATGGATGTGGGGGTTGTTACATGTATCACGGAGAGAGAGGGGAATGACAGATCGATAGCATGCTAAAGCACACAGATTATTATTATGGCGGTGTGGTGCCAAAGGCTTAGGGTGTGTGTGAGTGAGTGAGTGAGTGAGTGAGTGAGTGAGTGAGTGAGTGAGTGAGTGAGTGAGTGAGTGAGTGAGTGAGTGAGTGAGTGAGTGAGTGAGTGAGTGAGTGAGTGAGAGAGAGAGAGAGAGACAGAGAGAGAGAGACAGAGAGAGAGAGAGAGAGAGACAGAGAGAGAGAGAGAGACAGAGAGAGAGAGAGAGACAGAGAGAGAGAGAGAGACAGAGAGAGAGAGAGAGAGAGAGAGAGAGAGAGAGAGAGCTTGTCCACAGAGAGAGAGAGAGAGTCCGGGAATGTTTTAATAAACGCTGTGGGTACAACATCACCGATGCACTTGCTAATAAACTCGGTCACCGAATCAGCGTATTCGTCAATGTTGTTGTTCGACGCTATGCGCAACATATCCCAGTACACGTGATCGAAGCAATCTTGAAGCGTGGAATCAGATTGGTCGGACCAGCGTTGAACCGACCTGAGCGCGGGAGCTTCCTGTTTTAGTTTCTGTCTATAGGCAGGGAGCAACAAAATTAAGTCGTGGTCAGCTTTTCCGAAAGGAGGGCGGGGGAGTGCGTCGCGGAAGTTAGAATAACAATGATTCAGGGTTTTACCAGCCTTGGTTGCACAATCGATGTGCTGATAGAATTTAGGGAGTCTTGTTTTCAGATTAGCCTTGTTAAAATCCCCAGCTACAATGAATGCAGCCTCGGGATATGTGGTTTCCAGTTTACATAGAGTCAAATGAAATTCGTTCAGGGCCATCGATGTGTTTGCTTGGGGGGAATATATGCGGCTGTGATTATAATTGAAGAGAATTCTCTTGGTAGATAATGCGGTCGGCATTTGATTGTGAGGAATTCTAAGTCAGGTGAACAGAAGGACTTGAGTTCCTGTATGTTGTTATGATCACACCACGTCTCGTTAATCATAAGGCATACCTCCCCGCCCTTCTTCTTACCAGAAAGATGCTTGTTTCTGTCGGCGCGATGCGTGAAGAAACCAGCTGGCTGTACCGACTCTGATAGCGTGTCTCGAGTGAGCCATGTTTACGTGAAGCAAAGAACGTTACAGTCTCTTATGTCTCTCTGGAATGCTATCCTTGCTCGGATTTCATCTACCTTGTTGTCAAGAGACTGGACATTGGCGAGTATAATGCTAGGAAGTGGTGCGCGATGTGCCCGTCTCCGGAGCCTGACCAGAAGACCGCTTCTGGTGGTTCCAGACTTATTCCATTTAAAAATTATGGAGACCACTGTGTTCTTGGGGACCATCAATGCTGCATAAATGTTTTGGTACCCTTACCCAGATCTGTGCCTCGACACAATCCTGTCTCGGAGCTCTACGGACTCCTTTGACCTCATAGCTTGGTTTTTGCTCTGACATGCACTGTCAAAATAAAATAAATTTTCAAAAAAATAATAAAAAAAATCTAACTTTATTGGTCACACACATTTTTATCAGATGTTATTGCGGATGTAGTGAAATGCTTGTGTTCCTAGCTCCAACAGTGCATTAATATCTAACAATTCACAACAATACACACAAATCTAAAAGTGAAATAATGGAATTAAGAAATATAGAAATATTAGGACGAGCAATGTCGGAGTGGTATTGACTAAAATTCAGTAGAATAGAATACAGTATATACAGTACATATGAAATGAGTAAAGCAGTATGTAAACATTATTAAAGTGACTAGTTTTCCATTATTAAAGTGACCAGTGATTCCATGTCTATAGAGCAGCAGCCTCTAAGGGTCAGGGTTGAGTAACTGGGTGGTAGCTGGCTAGTGATGGCTATTTAACAGTCTGATGTCCTTGAGATAGAAGCTGTTTTTCAGTCTCTCGGTCCCAGCTTTGATGCACCTGTACTGGCCTCGCCTTCTGGATGATACCAGGGTGAACAGGCCGTGGCTCGGGTGGTTGATATCCTTGATGATGTTTTTGGCCTTCCTGTGACATCGGGTGCAGTAGGAAGGCCAAAAAGATCATTGAGGACATCAACAACCTGAGCCATGGCCTGGTCACCCTATATAGACAGGTCTGTGCCTTTCCAAATCATGTCCAATACATTTTATTATCCACAGGTGGACGCCAATCAAGTAGAAACATCTCAAGGATGATCAATGGAAACAGGACGCACCTGAGCTCAATTTCGAGTCTCATAGCAAAGGGTCTGAATACTTAAATGTATGTAAATAAGGTATATCATTTTTTTAACTGAAAACATGTTTTCAGTTTGTCATTTTGGGGTATTGTGTGTAGCTTGCTGATGAAATAAATGTATCTAATCCATTTTAGAATAAGGCTGTAACGTAACAAAATGTGGAAAAAGTCAAGGGGTCTGAATACTTTCCAAAGGTATATATGTATAGGTGAATATAAAGTATTTACTATTTTATTTATGCTATACTGTATTATACTATATTACTATTTATATTACTATTTTTGACAAGCTCTGCAACATCCAACCAACAGATATGATAGACATGACATGTTACTTCTATCACAGCATTTTCGTCCGATATTGTTATCATGCAAACTATTTCTGCCGAGAACATACCGTACGAATACCTGTAGCATGTTGTGGAAATTCATACTGAGAGAGACTTTGTCATTTCTTCAACCAATCATCTTTATTTAATATTGATTAATTATTGCAATAATGAAGCTGTTGACCCCACACTTTAAAATGTGTTGCCGAGGCTTAATCTTTACAGAAATGCAGAGTTCTTTATATAGTAGATCTAAAAATGCTTAGTCATGGCTGGTTCCACCCCTCCCATGCAGAATGGGGCATCACAAGCCACTCTGGGTTCATCCGGTCATTATCTGCACGGGGGGTTATTTTAACCTCCACCCGGCTTAGTCTCAATGATGCAAGGATGATTTTGAGACAATGAGGGATTGTTCTACTCCTAAACTATCTCTAGTAAAACCCATTATTGACCATATGCCCAGATTAGCTGCAGGGAGCTAAAGTGGAGACCATAAAAACACAGCATTAGTAAAACAAAAATGTGTTACTATTTGTTAAGTGTTAATTGTTAAATATCAAACAAATCAGGTAAATACGTAACAAAAAAAAGATCTGGAATAGTTCAGGCCGTAGATTAGATGCTTGATATAGTCCGACAGTACATTAAAGTACATGTTCTCTACTTGCTGTTCAGTTTATGATAGCAGTATTTCAGCTTTTATCTGCCAAGTATGGCTTAAATGTCATGTAATATCATTTTATCTGAATAATTAAAGTACTATTAATACATTTAGCATTTGGTGGGGGTCTCCATGTTGTGATCTCTCTCTCTCGCTCTGTACAGTAAAATCTAATAGTGCGTGAGAGGAACTTCTCAGCTGTCAATCAAACAGGCCATGCCATACACACACAGCCTGGGGGTGACTCTCAATTGTATTTCCTTAATACCTTGTGTCCTACCTCTTGTCCTTAACAAAACGTGGAGAAAAACATTGAAGGTTCCTATACGTTCTGGCTTTGTCCCTGAATCTAACTGTAGTCGACCCAGAAGCCTTAACGGTGGTGGTGGGGGAACATGGGACTCCTGGTTTGTGTTGACAGCAAGCAGATTCAACAGGAAGAGAAAGGGGGCTGAGCTCGAGGGGTTTCAGGGGGCTAAGAACAAAGTGTCATATGTAAGGAATATAACATGACTCGATCACGAGTCACATGTCTGGGAATGAAGGATTTGGGAGGATTTGGAATAGAGAGTATAAAACAATATATTTTATATTATGCCCCTTGATACAGGCTTTAGTCTAACAATGGAGAGAGAGAAGAGAGATCTGAAAAGGAAATGTCAAACCTCAGCTAAATGGATTACGAAATACAAATGGCTCCATACTGAAATGTATGTCAACGGAAATGTCAGATTCCATGAAGGTAAACTTTTAAAACTAGATTATTAACCAGTCAGTTCCTTGATACCTGCAGTACAAAGAGATTAGTTTAATATTGACTCAAATGGAACTTGATTCCTAGAATCATCTTTAATTTATGTCAAGCCGAGGACTAAGCTTGATCTTTTGTCAGACTGTCAGAGCACAGCTTCCTCTGATGTTGTGGAGTTCCTCCCTACAAAACACTAAGAATTTACATCCAACTGACTTATTAACATGACAACAAGAAATGGGTCATTCAGAAAAGAGATCACACAGTGGAACAGAGAGGGATGGAGAAATAAAAGGGGGAATGAGAGAGAGAAAGAGGAGTGTAGAGAGGGTGAGAGCAGGAGAGAGAAAGAGAGAGTTGGGGGAAAGAGGAAGGGAGAGACTGGTTTGAATAATTGAAGAAAATAACAGAACTGCAGCAGAACAGAACAAACCCAGCCCCCCCCCCCCTCTTTCTCATTTTCCCTCCCTCCCTCTCTCGATCTTTCTCTCTCTAACGTTCTGCTCTGTCTGTCTCTACAGAGACTGAGTCAGCAGTGGCACCATAGCATCTCTTTCATTCTCCCCAGATCAGCCTGAGGGACTGGGGCCCTCAGTAGTCAACATACACACTGCCTCTGTGTTTCTCTCTGACGCACTACCATCCCATCAGCTCTGACGCCATCAAGCTAACGGTTCCAATGCAGAGGGAACTGAACTGTGTGTGTGTGTGTGTGTGTGTGTGTGTGTGTGTGTGTGTGTGTGTGTGTGTGTGTGTGTGTGTGTGTGTGTGTGTGTGTGTGTGTGTGTGTGTGTGTGTGTGTGTGTGTGTGTGTGTGTGTACTTGTGTTCGTGTGGCATGAGTCAATTCGATCTCTCTTGTTTTCACACGGCAGCACCATGTGCAGTTTCACTCTCACAGAGTTGTTATTATAACTTGCTAATGAGCCGTTTGATTGGCTTTACCACTCTGCTCACATTGTAAATCCCCCAGAGGCTGTAGGGATGAAACATGGGCTGATGTGGTTTGTTTCTACTATTTAGAAACTGAGACATTCTGTGATCGTTCCTCCTCACAGTTACCAGAGCCTAAGGCAGCAAGAGAGAGCAGAAGAAGAAGAGAGGCTGAGAGAGAGAGAGACAGAGAGAAAGAGACAGAGACAAAGAGACAGAGAGAGACTAAACCTTCCATAAAAAGCCATCACCTACAGAGAAATTAACCCAGAGAAGAGCCCCCTAAGCAAGCTGGTCCTTGGGCTTTGTTTACAAACATAAACAGACCCCATAGAGCCCCAGGGCAGCAACACAATTAGACCCAACCAAATCATGAGAAAACACAAAGATAATTACTTGATACATTGGAAAGGTTTTACAAAAAAACAGAGCAAACTAGAATGCTATTTGGCCCTAAACAGAGAGTACATAGTGGCAGAATACCTGACCACTGTGAATGACCCAAAGTTAAGGAAATCTTTGACTATGTACAGACTCAGTGAGCATAGCCTTGCTATTGAGAAAGGCCGCCAAAGGCAGACCTGGCTCTCAAGAGAAGACAGGCTATGTGCACACTGCCCACAAAATGAGGGGGAAACTGAGCTGCACTTCCTAACCTCCCGCCAAATGTATGACCATACATTCAAAAAATGTGTGGTTCAACAAGAGTTTTTCTAAGATCCTCAAAGTTCTTCAAATAACCTTAGGGTTCTTGGCATTGAAATGCCCCCCAATAGGTTCTTCCAAGAACCCCATAGAAGGTGGGGTTCATCAAGGAACCACCTTAGTTGGTGGGGGTTCTTGCAGGAACCTAACAGCCCAACTGAAACATTTTGATTTGAAAGGACAGCAGGAGTAGGCACTTAACTGAACAATGTAAAGATCTCCTCAATTTAAGGTTTGACCCTTGAATGATCTAAATTGATATTGTTTTATGATGATACCATCTCTCTTTTCATATTTGTGCCAATCTTTCTAAAACAGAAAATGGACACATTTCAATGGATATCAATCAACAAAGAGGTAAGAATATGTAGGCTATAAGAATATGTTGAAGACTAGCTGTATTGTGTGCTGATGACTGAACTGCTCACTTTTGTGTCTGTGTCTGCAGGTATACAGACAAGGAGGCATACAAAGGTATGTCAATTGGTATTGGTATGTTATGCAGATCACAAGGTATGTGTATGAAAACCATTATCAAAACAGTTTTTTTCATTCATATTCACCACAAATACCAAGGTTCTGTCGTGTGCATGTTTTGTTAATCATCTGTATATTACTATTTTTTGGATTCACAGACTTAACCCTCCCTACACCTCTGATTAATATAACAGGAAACCTGTTTGATTACCATGCACTGCAAAATCATTCTGGCTATGGATTCTGAGAACATCAACACATTAACATCAACACGCCAGAGGATATTAACATTGAACTTGGGACTCGCTGGGAGTTTACCTCATATTTAGATTTTTTAATTCTGCTTTGTCACTAAAATCATAATAAAAACTGATAACTAAAAGATAGAGCACTCATTATGCATTTGGGTCCCAAGGTTTTTATATGACCAATCATATCAAGTAGTTCCAATGACACATTTTGACGCGAGCCACCCTTGCTTTGTGGCGTCCTTCAACAAAGATGGCTGACAAAACATTATGGTGGAACCAGGTGTAAGTTGTTATAACGTCATAACGAGTCAAGCAAAACATTTACAATTGAGAGGAATATGTTAGTTAATGTAGAGACAAACGTTTGTGCATATTTTTTTGTCATAAAGTTAATTTATGAAAATCGCTATTTAGCAAGTTGTCTGACTAGCTAACATTAGCCAGCTAGCTAGTGTTAGGAGAATGAATTTGTCATTTGTGTTGTTTAATGTTTTAGTGACTCCTGAGAAAACCAGCAAACCAGGCTGTCGTCTTGTGAAACAGTGGATGTAAAGAATCTAGCTAGCTAAAGCATTTACTGTAAATTTACAATTGTGTAAGCTTGCCTTGCAATGCAGCTGAAGTAACATAGCTAACTATTTACTTGCTTATTGTGTAGTGGAGGATAAAAATAACTGTATGCCTGTGGATGTGTAGCCAGTTACAGTATGTAGCCGATCTGTGTATGGACCCCAAAACGTTAGGTTCTGAACTAATATTCATACAGATCTATGAACCAAGTTATAATAGTTGTTGTATCAACTTCAAGTCTGAATGGCATTAATGAAGAATATGGATAGAGTAGAATATATATTTTTTTACATTTTTTTATTTCACCTTTATTTAACCAGTTATTATCGTGACCAGTGAGCTGTGATAAGGTGCAGCTTTACCTAACAAAGACTTATAGATGACCTGGAGCCAGTGGGTCTGGCGACGAATATGCAGCGAGGGCCAGCCAACGAGAGCATACAAGTCGCAATGGTGGGTGGTATATGGGGCTTTGGTAACAAAATGGATGGCACTGTGATAGACTGCATCCAGTTTGCTGAGTAGAGTGTTGGAGGCTATTTTGTAAATTACATCGCATGAAGTCGAGGATCAGAAGAATAGTCAGTTTTACGAGGGTATGTTTGGCAGCATGAGTAAAGGAGGCTTTGTAGCGAAATAGGAAGCCGATCCTAGATTTAATTTAGGATTGGAGATGTTTAATATGAGTCTGGAAGGAGAGTTTACAGTCTAGCCAGACACCTAGGTATTTGTAGTTGTGCAGTTGTAACAGTTTGGGTCTAGAGTGTCACCCCCTTTAAAGAGGGGGATGACCACGGCAGCTATCCAATCTTTAGGGATCTCGGACGATACGAAAGAGAGGTTGAACAGACTGGTAATAGGGGTTGCAGCAATGGCGGCGGATAATTTTAGAAAGAGAGGGTCCAGATTGTCTAGCCCAGCTGATTTGTTCAGGTTTTGCAGCTCTTTCAGAACATCTGCTATCTGGATTTGGGTGAAGGAGAAGCTGAGGAGGCTTGGGCAAGTAGCTGCGGGGGGTGCAGAGCTGTTGGCCGGGGTTGGGGTAGCCAGGAGGAAAGCATGGCCAGCCGTCGAGAAATGCTTATTGAAATTCATGATTATCGTGGATTTATCGGTGGTGACAGTGTTTCCAAGCCTCAGTGCAGTGGGCAGCTGCTCCATGGACTTTACAGTGTCCCAAAACTTTTTGGAGTTAGAGCTACAGGATGCAAATTTCTGTTTTAAAAAGCTAGCCTTTGCTTTCCTAACTGACTATGTGTATTGGTTCCTGACTTCCCTGAAAAGTTGCATATCGCGGGGACTATTTGATGCTAGGGCAGTCCGCCACAGGACGTTTTTGTGCTGGTCAAGAGCAGTCAGGTCTAGAGTGAACCAAGGGCTATATCTGTTCCTAGTTCTACAATTTGTGAAAAGGGCATGCTTATTTAAGATGGTGAGGAAATTACTTTTAAAGAACGACCAGGCATCCTCTACTGACGGGATGAGGTCAATATCCTTCCAGGATACCCGGGCCAGGTCGATTAGAAAGGCCTGCTCGCAGAAGTGTTTTAGGGAGCGTTTGACAGTGATGAGGGGTGGTCGTTTGACCGCGGACCCATAGCGAATGCAGGCAATGAGGCAGTGATCGCTGAGATCCTGATTGAAAACATCAGAGGTGTATTTGGAGGGCAAGTTGGTCAGGATAATATCTATGAGGGTGACAGTTGTCAAGACGTTGCCCTCTTTGGGTACAGCAAGCCCCATCCCCCTCTCCCTGCCTCCTACAACTAGGCTTCTGTGGTCAGAGAGGTTGTAAATTCCGGGACGAGATGATCTCCTCATGGCCACAGTATAGAGACAGAGTGAAGTTTCATAGAGAACAAAGGAATTTCTTCCACCTCACAGAACTTGAGGTCCGAACAAAATTTATGTTCCGGAGAAGGTATAAAAGATCGGTGAAGAATCCAGCTACGAACTGGTCCGTTTGGTACAAGTTTGTTAAACTCATGAGAGACGGTGCGGCCACCTTACCATAACGCTGTTTATATAATAGCCTCAGATATGAGGTTTTCATCTAATTGTTGTATAAGATGAATGAGTGAGGATGATACTATTTGTAAAATTGTGTAATGTGATTTTGGACTGTTTAATGAAGGAAACTCCAATTCCCTTTTGAGTTTAACTAAATCAGAGGACCGCCCATGACCACAGTTATGATCGGGCATCCTGGGACAGGCCCTTTTCTGCAACTCCCGAATAAAACCCCAACTTTGAGAAGTTCTCAACAGACCATGTTTTCTCTCAATCACGAGAGGACAAAAGTTGCAGACCAGCTTACCTCGATAAAGAGAGGGCCAAGGTTTGAGACGATTGCTGAATCTTTTAACCATCCCACGTGGTTAAACTCTTAGACTATCGATACCGACAGAATAAGAACAAGTCTTTGACATTAATTACTAGTCTGCAGCTAGGAATTCGGTATCATTGAACGCGAAGAACGACAACCGCCGAAACATCTATCCATAACGACATGAATGAATGTCACTCTGAACTATCCATTCTAACCACGACAGAGAGAGAGAGAGAGAGGACAAAAACTCTCCAACAGAAACTAACTTTTCAACAGAGATCCCGATGACACACTGAGCGTAAATATATACATTGATTGCAATTGTTCCCGAATGAGTGAGCGTTCATGTGCAAAGGATTAGCATTTCAATTGTTATAATTATCAACTGTGTATGGTCTTATCTCAGTCGACCCCCACTTCCCTTTTGTACAACAAGCCGCCATGCCGGTTTATCCCACTAGGGAAACTCCGTTATCATTTCCTTGTAACTATCTACTGTTTGTTTATGCATTTCTGTGAATTATTTAGTAAATAAATGATTTAAGACAATTGATGTATGGATGACTCATAGTGAAGACTGGGTTCGTGCAGATAACCAACAATTTACGACGTTTGGAATGAGACTAACGTGAGGTAAAATAAATAATTAATTAATTCAGAAGACTATTGATCAGATATGAAAATATCTGAAAATTTATATTAGGAAAATTATAACTTTGTAATCTGAATATTTTCCTTGGTGCCCCGACTTCCTAGTTAACTACAGTTACATGATTAATCAGTTTAATCGCGTAATACTAATTACAGAGAATCTTTGATAAAAACTAAGTCTTCATTTAACTTCTTTGATATAGGAGGCAGCATTTTCACTTTTGGATGAATTGCGTGCCCATACTGAACTGCCTCCTACTCTGTCCCAGATGCTAATATATGCATATTATTATTACTATTGGATAGAAAACAGTCTGAAGTTTCTAAAACTGTTTGAATGATGTCTGTGAGTATAACAGAACTCATATGGCAGGCAAACACCTGAGAAAAAATCCAAACAGGAAGTGAAAATTCTGAGGCTGGTCGATGTTAAACTCATCGCCTATTCAATTCCCTGTCATATATGGATCTGTTTGCACTTCCTACGCCTTCCACTTGATGTCAACAGTCGGTAGAACGTTGAATGAAGTTTATACTGTGTTGTGGGACCGGATGAGAGGGGAATGAGTCAGTGGTCTGGCAGATTGCCAGTTCCTGGTCATGCGCTTTCCTCATGATATCGCCTTGCGTTCCATAACTTCTACATACATGAAGGAATGCTCCGGTTGGAACGTTATTGGATATATATGATAACAACATCCTGAAGATTGATTCTCTACTTACTTTGACCAGTTTATTCAACTTGTAATAAAACTTTTTGAAGTTTTCGTCCGACGTTTGACTGCATCTGTGCGAGCGTTTGGACACGTGTACTACACATGCTAGCAAAAGTAGCTACTTGGACATAAGTAATGGACATTATCGAACAAAATAATAATTTATTGTGGAACTAGGATTCCTTGGAGTGCATTCTGATGAAGATGATCAAAGGTAAGGGAATATTTATGATTGACTCCAACATGGCGGAGAAATGTTGTTAAATCTGAGCGCCGTCTCAGATTATTGCATGGTGTGCTTTTTACGTAAAGTTTTTTTTAAATCTGACACAGCGGTTGCATTAAGAACAAGTGTATCTTTAATTATATGTAAAACATGTATCTTTCATCAAAGTTTATGATGAGTATTTCTGTTATTTGATGTGGCTCTCTGCAATTTCTCAGGATATTTTGGAGGCATTTCTGAACATGGCGCCAATGTAAACCGAGATTTGTGGATATCAATATGCACATTATCGAACAAAACATAAATGTATTGTGTAACATGATGTCCTATGAGTGTCATCTGATGAAGATCAAAGGTTAGTGATTAATTTTATCTCTATTTCTGCTTTTTGTGACTACTATCTTTTGCTGGGAAAATGGCTGTGTTTTTCTGTGGCTATGTACTGAGCTAACATAATCGTTTGGTGTGCTGTCCCCGTAAATCCTTTTTGAAATCAGACACGTTGGCTGGATTCACAACATGTGTAGCTTGAATTAGGTGTCTTCATGTGTGATTTCATTAAAGATTGATTTTTATAGTAATATATTTGAATTTGGCGCGCTACATTTTTTCTGGCTTTTGGCCAAGTGGGACGCTACCGTCCCACATATCCCAGAGAGGTTGACAGTCTGATGGCCTTGAGATAGAAGCTGTTTTTCAGTCTCTCGGTCCCTGCTTTGATGCACCTGTACTGACCTCGCCTTCTGGATGATAGCGGGGTGAACAGGCAGTGGCTCGGGTGGTTGTTGTCGTTGATGATCTTTATGGCCTTCCTGTGACATCGGGTGGTGTAGGTGTCCTGGAGGGCAAGTAGTTTGCCCCCAGTGATGCGTTGTGCAGACCTCACTACCCTCTGGAGAGCCTTACGGTTGTGGGCGGAGCAGTTGCCGTACCAGGCGGTGATACAGCCCGACAGGATGCTCTCGATTGTGCATCTGTAGAAGTTTGTGAGTGCTTTTGGTGACAAGCCGAATTTCTTCAGCCTCCTGAGGTTGAAGAGGCGCTGCTGCGCCTTCTTCACAACGCTGTCTGTGTGGGTGGACCAATTCAGTTTGTCCATGATGTGTACGCCGAGGAACTTAAAACTTACTACCCTCTCCACTACTGTCCCGTCAATGTGGATAGGGGGTTGCTCCCTCTGCTGTTTCCTGAAGTCCACAATCATCTCCTTTGTTTTGTTGACGTTGAGTGTGAGGTTATTTTCCTGACACCACATTCCGAGGGCCCTCACCTCCTCCCTGTAGGCCGTCTCGTCGTTGTTGGTAATCAAGCCTACCACGGTAGTGTCGTCCACAAACTTGATGATTGAGTTGGAGGCGTGCATGGCCACGCAGTCGTGGGTGAACAGGGAGTACAGGAGAGGGCTCAGAACGCACCCTTGTGGGGCCCCAGTGTTGAGGATCAGCGGGGTGGAGATGTTGTTACCTACCCTCACCACCTGGGGGCGGCCCGTCAGGAAGTCCAGTACCCAGTTGCACAGGGCGGGGTCGAGACCCAGGGTCTCGAGCTTGATGACGAGTTTGGAGGGTACTATGCTGTTAAATGCTGAGCTGTAGTCGATGAACAGCATTCTCACATAGGTATTCCTCTTGTCCAGATGGGTTAGGACAGTGTGCAGTGTGGTTGCGATTGCGTCGTCTGTGGACCTATTGGGGCGGTAAAGCAAATTGGAGTGGGTCTAGGGTGTCAGGTAGGGTGGAGGTGATATGATCCTTGACTAGTCTCTCAAAGCACTTCATGATGACGGAAGTGAGTGCTACAGGGCGGTAGTCGTTTAGCTCAGTTACCTTAGCTTTCTTGGGAACAGGAACAATGGTGGCCCTCTTGAAGCATGTGGGAACAGCAGACTGGGATAAGGATTGATTGAATATGTCCATAAACACACCAGCCAGCTGTTCTGCGCATACTCTGAGGACGCGGCTGGGGATGCCGTCTGGGCCTGCAGCCTTGCGAGGGTTAACACGTTTAAATGTTTTACTCACGTCGGCTGCAGTGAAGGAGAGTCCGCAGGTTTTGGTAGCGGGCCGTGTCAGTGGCACTGTATTGTCCTCAAAGCAAGCAAAGAAGTTATTTAGTCTGTCTGGGAGCAAGACATCCCATGATGACGTGTGGAAGAGGGAAAGGAATGAGATGGGAACAGCAATTTGTTGCAAGTTGGGGAGGAGGGCTAATAGCTGAACAATAGACTATTCTTTAGTAAAGATTGAATAGTCTAATAGCCAAGCTAGGTGTGGGAAAAAAAACTCCTATCACAGACCAGATTTGCCTTAACAACCAAGGGGTAGCTTGCTAATCTAATAAAGTAATGACTTTTCAAATAAGTTACCTTACACGTTATGTTGGCTGTCCTTACGAACCACATAGCATGTACAGCAGTATGTACCGGTATGTTAGCTAGCTACCTAACGTTAGTAGTTATACATCAAACTTGCCATTATATTAACTATCTAACTACCCAACGTTTATTGACTTGATTATTCTCGTCATTCTTAGTTTAGCTAAATGATATAGTCATTGTGCTTTCTCAATGGACATTCAGGTACTTTCGTAAATTCGCTCTGGCTATCTATAGTCTGTACAATAGAATGAGTCAAAATTCACCCAAGGCAGAAAAACGGCTTAAGAACGTTGGCTAAACTGGAACGCTAGCGAGAGCCCATAGCAAATTTATGGAATCTAACGTTCGCAAAGCCTGTTTTGAAAGGAGTGATGCTTAGAATTCCATAAAAAATCTATCCTTTTTTATTTTACCACTACAATTTGTTCGTCGGACGAAACTGGAAAAAAACAACTTGTGTAGAAAGTAAACATCTGCACCTCGACGCTGTTAACTGTGCTTATGTCTGTGTAATGAAAAAGTAGGGAAAAAATAAAAACTTCTGACTATTTCTGGTCTAGTGATCGATGACAAATGAGCTCGTTGCCCAGACTTACATAATTACAAAGAGGAGAATCTCCTCATTAAAATTGTGCCGTGTAACAGTTTTGCTTCCATCCCTCTCCTCGCCCCTACCTGGGCTTGAACCAGGGACCTTCTGCACACATTGACAACAGCCCCCCTCGAAGCATCGTTACCCATCGCTCCACAAAAGTTGTTTCCCTTGCAGAGCAAGGGGGACAACTACTTCAAGGTCTCAGAGCGAGTGACGTCACCGATTGAAATGCTATTAGCGCGCACCCCGCTAAACTAGCTAGTCATTTCACACCGGTTACACCCGACTTGAAAAAAATCAGAATATACACATTGCGAGATATTTGGCGAAATAGACAGACATGCCTATATTTCCCCATAGGAAACAATGGGAAGACAGCAGAGTTCCAATATTATTTTTGTTGTTTACATTTTGATGTTTACATTTTAACTATAAAACAACATGAGCAGGTCTCATTGCCAACAATAGTGAAGCAGTCATTGTGACGTTGAACAATAAGCTGGGAATAGAACGTTCGGAAGGCGAGTTGGTGCCACGGTGCTCAATAGAACTAATCGGAGCTGGCAGGGTGAAAAATGCACTAAAATAAGGCGTGTTTTTTCGTGATTACTTCGCGATGACTTTTTATCAGAAAATAATGTTGTTAAAAATTTCATTTGTCCAGCCTACTATCTACACGGATTTCAGAGCATTCTCGTCTGAGTGTACCACAGCGCAGAATAATTACGCTCAACACCCGTTGAATATGGCCGGTGTCAGTAAACGTCGGAAAAATTAGTTTGTGTCTGGAAGTAGCTAGCCAACGTTTGCTTGGGTGCTTGACTGCCGTTGTAAGGCCAGAACGCACAAATCAACCCTACTCCTTGGCCCGAACATCCAGTGTGCGCTCCAAGAGCGAAATGGTCTGAATTTACAAACTGACAATTTTTCTCTGAATGGAAACACCATAATATTAATCAAATGAATTAAGCCACATTTCTTAAAATCAATCCCATATACTATGTTATTACAAAAAAGGATTTCAATTCTCTGGTAATGCCAATACAGAATACAATCAAATGCTTCTCAAAGATGCCCTCTGGTGGTCAAACTTGCAAACTTGCAGTAACAGAAACAGAGGAAGGTAAGAAAAGAAGGAGAAACAGGGATGTTGATGATGATAATGACATTCCACCCCCCTATTATACCCCTGTATCCACTGCACCAGCCCTGGTTGTCCGACAGCAGCTCGCTCAGCCGTCTCCCGCACCGCAGCTCTACCAGCAGACCCCTCGGAGATGGCCCATGAGCAGTGTAAATCCGTTCCATGCACCGCCCGACTCTGGTGTTGATGGACTCTGGGAACTTAGTCCACCATCGATGTCGACCCCTACCACGCAGCTAAGTCAATGGTGAGTCAATTGAATTTCTAGTAGATACTCGCACTGCAATGTCTGTCATAAATTCTAAGTCCAAACCTCCCATGTCAAATGAATCAGTCACCACTGTAGGAGCCTCGGGAGTGACTATGAAAGAGTTGCTCACGATGCCCCTACCTGTTAAAGTTGACAACACATGCATAAACCAACAATTCATTTTTTTCTGCATGTTGTTTGGTAAATTTGTTAGGAAGAGAACTTCTCTGTAAATTGGGAATTCATATTCTTTGTAAAGGAAAAGGCCTCACTGTTGTATAGCCTCAGGAGACATGTCATCTCATGATGTTGTCCGAAACGGTCTCAACATGTGATTGGTACTATGCATGGGACGTACAGGATATTGATGGGTCATTATGACCCAACTGACTAAATTATCTCAACTGCTTGCAGTTGTTGGAAACAGAAAGGCAGTTTTATGTCACAGACTTACATTGCACCGCACATTTCTCACCAGTGACAAGAGATTTAGATTATGAACAAAATTGACTGACAGGGACCATACCGCAAGAGAGCATACTTTGCAGTGATATGTACATTTGAAATCGGAAGTTTACATACACTTAGGTTGGAGTCATTAAAACTAGTTTTTCAACCACTCCACAAATTTCTTGTTAACAAACTATAGTTTTGGCAAGTCGGTTAGGACATCTACTTTGTGCATGACACAAGTCATTTTTCCAACAATTGTTTACAAACAGATTATTTCACTTATAATTCACTTTTTTCACAATTCCAGTGGGTCAGAAGTTTACATACACTGAGTTGACTGTGCCTTTAAACAACTTCGAAAATTCCAGAAAATGATGTCATGGCTTAAAAAGCTTCTGATAGGCTAATTGACATAATGTGAGTCAATTGGAGTTGTACCCGTGGATGTATTTCAAGGCCTACCTTCAAACTCAGTGCCTCTTTGCTTGACATCATTGGAAAATCAAAAGAAATCAGCCAAGACCTCAGAAAAATATGTTTAGAAATCCACAAGTCTGGTTTATCCTTGGGAGCAATTTCCAAACGCCTGAAGGTACCACGTTCATCTGTAGAAACAATAGTACACAAGTATAAACACCATGGGACCACGTAGCCGTCATACCGCTCAGGAAGGAGACGCGTTCTGTCTCCTAGAGATGAACGTACTTTGGTGTGAAAAGTGCAAATCAATCCCAGAACAACAGCAAAGGACCCTGTGAAGATGCTGGAGGAAAAAGGTACAAAACCTGAAAGGCCGCTAAGCAAGGAAGAAGCCACTGCTCCAAAACCACCATAAAAAAGCCAGACTACAGTTTACAACTGCACATGGGGACAAAGATCATACTTTTTGGAGAAATGTCCTCTAGTCTGATGAAACAAGAATAGAACTGTTTGGCCATAATGACCATCGTTATATTTGGAGGAAAAAGGGGGAGGCTTGCAAGCTGAAGAACACCATCCCAACCGTGAAGCTTGGGGGTGGCAGAATCATGTTGTGGGGATGCTTTACCGCAGGAGGGACTGAATCACTTCACAATATAGATGGCATCATGAGGGAGGGAAATTATGTGGATATATTGAAGCAATATCTCAAGACATCAGTCAGGAAGTTAAAGCTTGGTCGCAAATGGGTCTTCCAAATGGACAATGACCCCAAGCATACTTCCAAAGTTGTTGCAAAATGGCTTAAGGACAACAAAGTCAAGGTATTGGAGTGGCCATCACAAAGCCCTGACCTCAATCCAATATAAAATGTGTGGGCAGAACGGAAAAAGCGTGTGCGATCAAGGAGGCCTACAAACCTGACTCAGTTACACCAGCTCTGTCAGGAGGAATTGGCCAAAATTCACCCAACTTATTGTGAGAAGCATGTGGAAGGCTACCCGAAACATTTGACCCAAGTTAAACAATTTAAAGGCAATGGTACCAAATACTAATTGAGTGTATGTAAACTTCTGACTCACTGGGAATGTGATGAAAGAAATAAAAGCTGAAATAAATCACTACTATTATTCTGACATTTCACATTCTTAAAATAAAGTGGTGATCCTAATTGACCTAAGACAGGGAATATTTACTAGGATTAAATGTCAGGAATTGTGAAAAATTGAGTTTAAATGTATATGTAAATGTCTGACTTCAACTGTATAGTGGGCCCCAATTTTGCGTTTTAAGTATTAAATTGACTAAAGAACAGGCTTTGTTGTATGTATTTAGTGACAAGTTGCCACATGTATCGATAGCTAAAACAGATGATGTTGCTTGGGAGAATACTGGTATTTGGTTGAAATCTGTCTTGCAGGTCACTGATTAGGAACTTTGAACAGATGGGTCTAAATTCTCCCCCAGCATACATACTTTGTGTGTTCCATTTTTTGGGAGCAATTTTCCTATGAGGAAGTGAGAAATCTGAAATCTGCAGGCTGTTCTGAGGTCAGTTTATTAATTTGCATGTCTTCTATTGGTTGAGATGCACTGCATACGCCTTCCCCTGGATGTCAGCAAATAGTGAGAATTGGAATGGAGTTGCTAGGCAGATCTGAGGCCTTATAAATGGGCTGGCAATGTGGGGTCCTCTCTTTCCTTCGTTCGCCATGACGCAAGACAGACCTCAGGATGGCGTTCTAGAAAGCTCCCGTTATAGCCCTTAGATATATCCGGCTCTGATTTTATTCGATATAGGTGTTAAAGACATCATAATGTTGTTATTTTAAACCGAGTTATATCAGTTTATAGCGATTTTCGGGTATTTATTTGTGCTGCGTTCTAGTGAGTTGGGCACGTCTGGGCCACATGGCTAATGTTTACTGCTAATTCCAAAGTTGAAGGCGACAATCTACAACCGAGCAACGATTCTTTTGGACAAAGGACAACTTGCCCAAGATTCTGATGGGAGCTCATCAAAAAGTAAGAACTATTTATGATGTTAATTCGTTGTTCTGTTGGAAAATGTAAATTTTTTGGGAGCTGTACATGTTCAATAAGATGTACATGGCCTTGATAACACTAAACCAACTAAACAGATGATTTCCATGAAGAATGAGTCACCCTTGTTGATTGGTCTCTCGGACTCTCTATGGGCTGAAGATAAATATGACATTGGGCGAATGAGGGGAGTTGAATCGCTTACTGTCACACCTAAGGGCATACACAGACCAAGCAGAACTTAGTATCCCCCAAGTCAGGAAGATATCAATGGGATTACCCCTGTTCATGCTTCATTGGCCTTGTACAGACTCTCCCTGTAATACCCCCATTCTTCCTGTCTGAAAAGCCTCAGTTGATTGGATTTTTTGTTCAAGATCTCAGACCTGTTAATGATGCAGTTTATGCAAGGGCTCCTGTTGTGCCAAACCCCATTACAATACTATTTGCTGTGCCAGCATCGGCTAAATGGTTTTCAGTTGTTGATTTGGCTAATGCTTTTTTTTTAGCATTCCCGTCGCACCAGAATCACAGTTCTAGTTCACGTTCTTAAACAACCATTGGACTTGGACCGTCTGCCCCCAAGTTTACTCTGAATCTCCGGCGGTAGTTTCTGCTGCTTTGGCGCAAAATTTAGAGGGTTTCATACCCCCCGATGGGAGTATGTTAATACAGTATATCGATGACCGGTTACTGTGTTCTGAAACCCATCAAGCTGCGAAGTCGACACCAGAGCTCTGTTAGTGTTTCTTGCTGAAAATGGCCACAAAGTTTAAAAGAAAAAGTTACAACTTGTCTCCCAAAAGGTTAAATATCTGGGACATGACATTACACCTAATGGTTGGAAATTGGGTTTGGAGTGTGTGGCTGAAATTCTCTCGATATCACAGCCAGTTACAAAACAGCACATGATGACACTCACAGGAATGGCAGGCTATTGTAGAGCCTGGATACCTGATTATGCTGAAGTCACTCAGGCACTTTCTGATTTCATTCATGGCCACAAGATGGAGATGAATAATAAGATAAAGTGGACACCTGAAGGACTGCAGGCACTTGACAAATTGAAACAATTTCTAACCTCTTCTCATTGTTTAGGATTGCCAGATCACTCTAAACCATTTCATCTGTTTGTTTGCGAGAAAAATGGTTTCATGTCATCTGTCCTCACTCTGGACCATGGTGGGAAGCAATGGTCTGTTGATTACTATTCTAAAAGACTTGACAGTGTGATAAGAGGGTTGGTATGTTGTCTCAGGGCTGTAGCGGCTGCTACATAAGCAGTGTTAGCTTGTGCTAGCATTGTTGCAATGTGCTCATTAACCGTTTAAGTTTCTGATGCTGTCCATGCTCTTATCTCACAGGCACAGACCGCTCATCTCACTCCAGCACGGCTCGTGCATTATCAGAATGTGTTGTTGACAATGTCTCATGTGACTCTTAAGTGTTGTATTGTTCTTAACCCTGATACTCTTTTGCCAACTGACGATGATGGGGAACCACATGATTGTGCTGTCCTTGTGGACCAGGTCTGCAAACCCCGCCCTGACCTCTCTGACGTGCCAATACTGAATGCTGACCTGAAGCTGTTTGTTGATGGCTCTGCCCAAAAGTCACCACAGGGTGAAGCATTGGTGGCCTACGCAGTCACTACTGCTGTTGATACTTTAGAGAGTGCAAAACAGCCATCACATCTGTCAGATCAGGCTGCAGAATTGTTTGCACTGACTAGCGCGTGCATTCTAGCTAAGGATAAAACTGTTACCATTTATACTGATAGCAGATATGCGTTCGGGGTGGTGCAGGGTTTTGGAACATTGTGGCAGCGTCGTGGGTTCTTTACTTCATCTGGTAAGACAATTTCACATTCTAAACTGATTGCGAACCTGTTGGAAACCATTCTCTTGCCTACATCCATTTCTGTCTGCAAGTGTCAAGCTCACACTAACGCATCTGACCCTGTCTCTAAAGGACATGCTATGGCTGATATGGCTGCAAAAGCAGCTGCCATGTCTATTTTTTCCCCCACTCTCCAAATAGTTTCACTTCCTGTTTCTGCTGCAAATATGTTTTCATTATAGGATGTTTCTGATCTACAATCAGGTACAGGGCCTGGGGAGGTGAGACAGTGGAGGAAGAAGTGTTCCTTTGACACACTGAGGCTGAGACAGGATTGCCATGGGTAACAGTAATGCCTCTGATGTACACTACCGTTCAAAAGTTTGGGTTCACATAGAAATGTCATTGTTTTGAATGAAAAGCACATTTTTTGTCCATTAATGTTGAGGATAGAGGGCGCTATTTTCACCTTGGGAAAAAATCGTGCCCAATTTACACGGCCTCGTACTCTATTCTTGCTCGTACAATATGCATATTATTATTACTATTGGATAGAAAACACTCTCAGGTTTCTAAAACCGTTTGAATTATATCTGTGAGTAAAACAGAACTCATTTTGCAGCAAACTTCCTGTCAGAAAGTGAAAAATCTGAAATCGAGGCTCTGTTCCAGGGCCTCCCTATAAATTTGCTTGAAATCTATTAGTATACATGCACTTCATACGCCTTCCACTAGATGTCAATAGGCTGTGAGAGGTGAAATGGGGTTTCTAGGTATATCTATGGTCAAAAGAGAGAGCTTGGAATGACATGACCCCAAATTCCTTTGTTCAGGAAGGCGCAGAAAGGTCATCAGTATTGGCTTCTGAAAAGCATTCGTTATAGACGTCTAATATCTCCGGCTTTGATTTTATTTGATAAATGTGATAATATCATCATAAAGTATGTTTTTTCAATATAGTTTTATCAGATTATTGAATTTTTTTCGGGAGTTTTGGCGTGTTCTGTTCTCTGCGTTTGTTCACGATGGACAGCTTCGCGCCACTTGGCAAGTTTTGCTTGCTAATTCGAGAGGGAAAAAGGACATTCTAAAACCAAACAACGATTGTTCTGGACAAAGGACCCCTTGTGCAAGATTCTGATGGAAGCTCAACAAAAGTAGGACCCATTTATGATGTTATTTCATATTTCTGTCGAAAATGTTTACTATTAGTTTCCGCCCAGATTCTCGCTATAACGTAAGCTGCATGTCGTACTAAAGTTATTTTTAGAGTTCTAACACGGCAATTGCATTAAGAACTAGTGTATCTATCATTTGCTGTACAACAAGTATTTTTTAGTAACGTTTATGATTAGTTATTTGGTCAGAATAGGTGAGTGTCAGAAATATATCCGGAGATTCTGGAAAATAGTTGCTACATTTTCACAATGTATAACCACGGATTTCAGCTCTAAATATGCACATTTTCGAACAAACCATATATGTATTGTGTAATATGATGTTATAGGACTGTCATCTGATGAAGTTTATGAAGGTTAGTGAAATAATTAATATCTTTTGCTGGTTTTGTCGCTATCAATACTGTTGCCTTGAATCAATGCTGTTGTGTGGTAGGCTATTGTAGTAAGCTAATATAATGCTATATTGTGTTTTCGCTGTAAAACACTTAAAAAATCGGAAATATTGGCTGGATTCACAAGATGTTTGTCTTTCATTTGCTGTACACCATGTATTTTTCAGAAATGTTTTATGATGAGTATTTAGTTATTTGACGTTGGTCTCTATAATTAGTCTGGCTGCTTCGGTGCTATTTGTGATGGTAGCTGTGATGGTAGCTGCAATGTAAAACTGATTTATACCTCAAATATGCAAATTTTTTGAACAAAACATAGATTTATTGTATAACATGTTATAAGACTGTCATCTGATGAAGTTGTTTCTTGGTTAGTTTGGTTGGTTCTTGGTTAGTTTGGTTGGTTTTGTGCAAGCTACCTGTGCTGTGAAAGAAATGTCTGTGCTTTTTTGTATTTGGTGGTGAGCTAACATAAATATACGTGGTGTTTTCGCTGTAAAACATTTTAAAATTCGGACATGTTGACTGGATTCACATGTCACACATTCACAAAGATGTTTATCTTTCATTTGCTGTATTGGACTTGTTAATGTGTGAAAGTTAAATATTTCTCAAAAATATTTTTTGAATTTCACGCTCTGCCTTTTCAGTGGAATGTGGGAGGAGTTCCGCTAGCGGAACCCCGGGGCTAGACAGGTTAAAATAACATCAAATTGATCAGAAATACAGTGTGGACATTGTTAATGTTGTAAATGACTATTGTAGCTGGAAACAGCTGCTTTTTTAAATGGAATATCTACATAGGCGTACAGAGGCCCATTATCAGCAACCATCACTCCTGTGTTCCAATGGCACGTTGTGTTAGCTAATCCAAGTTTATCATTTTAAAAGGCTAATTGATCATTAGAAAACCCTTTTGCAATTATGTTAGCACAGCTGAAAACGGTTGTTTTGATTAAAGAAGCAATACAACTGGCCTTCTTAGACTAGTTAAGTATCTGGAGCATCAGCATTTGTGGGTTCAATTACAGGCTCAAAAGGGCCAGAAACAAATACTTCCTTCTGAAACACATCAGTCTGAGAAATGAAGGCTATTCCATGCGAGAAATTTCCAAGAAACTGAAGATCTCGTACAATGCTGTGTACTACTCCCTTCACAGAACAGCGCAAACTGGCCCTAACCAGAATAAAAAGAAAAGTGAGAGGCCCTGGTGCACAACTGAGCAAGAGGACAAGTACATTAGAGTGTCTAGTTTGAGAAACAGTTTCCTCACAAGTCCTCAACTGGCAGCTTCATTAAATAGTACCCGCAAAACACCAGTCTCAATGTCAACAGTGAAGAGGCGACTCTGGGATGCTGGCCTTCTAGACAGAGTTGCCAAGAAAAAGCGTTATATCAAACTGGCCAGTAAAAAGAAAAGATTAAGATGGGCAAAAGAACACAGACACTGGACAGAGGAACTCTGCCAAGATTGCCAGCATCCCGGAGTTGCCTCCTCTTTCTTTCAAAAACAAGAACATTTGTTAGTAACCCCAAACTTTTGAACGGTAGTGTACATGCGTGGATGCACACATCGTACCACTAGTTTAGCACCTCATTACATACTCACAGGAAGACCCACGAGAATGCTTAACACTCCATTCCCACAGAGCAGGTTGACATTGATGGGTTGCGAGTATCAAATGGTAAGTTACTGTGCTGCACTTAACAATGTTCTGAAGTCTATTTTTCCCAGGGGAAAAGTGGATTTACCTGAATCAAAGGGAGGACCACTTCACAAACTTCAGCCAGGTGATTGGCTGGTCATCAAGGACCTTTGCAGAGAGGTCTACGTGGGTTCACGCCAGCCACTGCAGGTGCCCCACAACCCAGATGAAGATGTCCCATTGTAGGCAACCCCAGATGCCATGGGAGGACCAGGACTGGACTCTCATGTTGGTTGCTTTGTGGTCAGTCTTCTCATTGCAGCTTTTGTATGGGCCCTGGGAGGAGCAGAACAGCCCAGAGCGAGAAGTGGCCACAATGCAATTGAAGAATACAACACCATCATAGTTCCACGGCGGGACTGAAATAACAGCTGCTCCAGCTCGAGCCAACAGCAGGCTCAGGACACGAGTCCTGCAAATAATTGCCGCTCCGATACCAGAAAAAGCAGGAGGTCGATGCATCCACTTGACGAGCATCACGGCCGGAATCACGAGGGAACTTGGTGGTCACTGCTTAATCATACACTAAAAACTGAACTGATGGTAGAAAACACCTCCTGCTATCTATGTAGTCTTTTTCCACACTCAGCGATTTCACCATTCTTATAGTATTCAGTTGAGGCCAGCATTAATGACACTATGTGCACTGGAAGTGCTCTTATCAAATTAAACTTCATGGGGTAAACCTTCACAGGGTAAAACTTTGAGGGAAAAATGCATTAATGGTGATTTGTCCTTGACAAAATATATGAGAGGTGGATTTGATTGTACACGTCGGTGTACCAAAATTATTTTAGAACCCAGACACCGTGTACCAGAGCCTATTCTATTCCAACCCCGGCGAATACCATTCCGAACCTGCCATTGTCACAACCCAAGTAATATCTCCATACCACAATTCAATGAATCCTATCTGGGAATGTCAACATGTGTTAATTACAGTGTCTTCCCAATAGGATGTAGCTGGATAAATGGAACATAAGCTTCTAGCATTACCGTTAAACTGAATGTAGGGTACAACGCTATTCAGACAGAAATATACATTTACTCTCCACATCAATATGGCTCAGCCACGGTTACTGATCATTATTGGATCTGTGGTAATAAGGCATATCTTTATTTACCGACAAATTGGACAGGGTGCTGTGTTTTTGGTAAACTAAATATATCCATTGTTGTAATATATAAAACCAACTACTCCATTCCAAGCAGATTAAGATGTGTTAGAAGGAGCATTTCACAATTAAATTACGTTCCAATTGAGTCATGACGATCCTTGAAATCTGAAAGGTTTTGGCACAGGTTAATTCCTTGGTATGGGGCATCGGAGAAAGCCCATGATTTAGATTGATTAGGATATAATTTTTAATCTTTGGTAAATTTAGCCACTTCAGGATTTTCAATAATAAGACCGGAATTGCAAGCCGCTCGCCTCACGGCTATACAGAATAGGGTAACGTATGACATGTTGCTAGAACGGGAGGGGGGAGTGCAAAATGATAGGTGACCATTGCTGTACATTCATATGAGGTGAGGGTAACTTGACTATGGTAGTGGAACATCTGAAAGAGCTCAGCGGTGATCTCACAAACGAACTCCAACCAGACAACGATTGGAATCTGTTTGGATGGGTTCAGTCATTATTTGGTGTTATGGGAGCTACAATATTTCATTATGGCTTAGTTATTTTTTTTCTTCAATAATGCTTATTATAACTTATCTTAAGAAATTGTGCTGCAAAGCCGTTGAGACTATTCTTGCCATGCCATTTACTGACCCCTGAAGGAGACGCCTCAGAACCCTATTTACCTGATTTATTTCCTATGTCTGATTACATGGCGGATGAAGACAATGATAATCCATAAAACCAAGGTAAAAACATGGAGTTAATGGTGCAGCATGTCCATAGCCCATGCTCACGGTGGAGGTTATGTGAATGGTGCTCCCGAGGTAGAGTTAAGGGGCAACCGTCATGATAACCCTGTGGCAATATGAACAGTCTCAACGAAGTGATTGCCTTGTGTGTGGTGATAAAATATGTACCGATGTTTATATTCATATGTTCCTTTCCCCCTTTTTTGCACTATGTGAACGTTTGAAAATTAATGACAACGGAGGTAATTTACAAATTGTAATGTGCTAAGTGTAAGAAAAGTATTTCCTTTTCCTCTTTTTCCTCATGTTAATGCTTGTTTAATGAAAATAATTGTAAGTAATTTTCTATTAGGTTGAGACTTAGTCTCAAAAGGGAGGAAATGTCATGGAAAATTACATAATTAGTCATGCAATCCCATGTTTTACTGCTTAACTTTTTAGGGATAGGGGCAGCATTTTCACTTTGGATGAATAGCGTGCCCAGAGTGAACTGCCTCCTACTCTGTCCCAGATGCTAATATATGCATATTATTATTACTATTGGATAGAAAACACTCTGAAGTTTTTAAAACTGTTTGAATTATGTCTGTGAGTATAACATAACTCATATGGCAGGCAAAAACCTGAGAAAAAATCCAAACAGGAAGTGGGAATTCTGAGGCTGTTCGATTTTCAACTCATCGCCAATTGAAATCCCAGTGGGATATGGATCTGTTTGCACTTCCTACGGCTTCCACTAGATGTCAACAGTCTGTAGAACGTTGAATGAAGCTTCTACTGTGATGTTGAGCCGGATGGGAGCTGTTTGAGTCAGTGGTCTGGCAGAGAGCCATGTCCTGGTCACGCGCATTCCACATGATATCGACTTGCATTCCATTACTTCTATAGACACAAAGGAATTCTCCGGTTGGAACGTTATTGAATATTTATGATAACAACATCCTAAAGATTGATTCTATACTTAGTTCGACAAGTTTATTCAACCTGTAATATAACTTTTTGAAGTTTTCGTCCGAAGTTCGCCTGGACCTGCATGAGCATTTGGATATGTATACTAAATATGCTAACAAAAGTAGCTACTTGGACATAAATAATGGACATTATCGAACAAAACAACAATTTATTGTGGAACTAGGATTCCTGGGAGTGCATTCTGATGAAGATCATCAAAGGTAAGGGAATATTTATAATGTAATTTCGTATTTCTGTTGACTCCCACATGGCGGAGAAATGTTGTTTCCATCTGAGCGCCGTCTCAGATTATTGCATGGTTTGCTTTTTCCGTAAAGTTAAAAAAAAATCTGAGACAGCGGTTGCATTAAGAACAAGTGTATCTTTAATTATATGTAAAACATGTATCTTTCATCAAAGTTTATGATGAGTATTTCTGTTATTTGATGTGGCTCTGCAATTTCTCCGGATATTTTGGAGGCATTTCTGAACATGGCGCCAATGTAAACTGAGATTTTTGGATATAAATATGCACATTATCGAACAAAACATACATGTATTGTGTAACATGATGTCCTATGAGTGTCATCCGATGAAGATAATCATTGGTTGGTGATTAATTTAATCTCTATTTCTGCTTTTTGTGACTCCTATCTTTGGCTGGGAAAATGGCTGTGTGTTTTTTGTTTTTTGGACTTGGCGGTGTTCTATCATATGTTGTGTTTTCGCTGTAAAGCATTTTTTAAATCGGACATGATGGGTAGATTAACAAGATGTTTATCTTTCATTTGCTGTATTGGACTTGTTAATGTGTGAAAGTTACATATTTCAAAAAAATATTTTTGAATTTCCCGCGCTGCCTTTTCAGCAGAATGTTGTCGAGGGGTTCCGCTAGCGGAAGGTGTGTCCTAGAAAGGTAAAGAATAGTCTCATTATATGTTAGTGTTTTTTCTAACCTGATACAAACTTGTCTTGGTGTAACTTAGTCATAAGATTGGGCTTACAGCTAAGAGACGTTTGGGTGCAACCGCAGCACGTGAAATCCTGTGGGTTTACTATCTACAGAAAGTCACATGTATGGAACCTTGCAGAAAGGAGTGCAATATAGTGTTTGTTGTTGTGAATGCAGTTAGACGGTTGAGCCTTTGGGCTATCAACCTCATGCAATCTTAAAGTCTGCACAGACAACTAATTACCTTTTACACACTATCTGCTGACTGCCACGTATACAGAAAGGGGTTGTATTTATCAAAGCAGAGACCTGGCTATGTTTGTTAAGCTTTCAACTCTGAACCATTCTTGGTGATGTTGATTGCTTAATTTTTGCAAATCTTATAATAAAGCTGTTGTTGGAAGAATCTACAATCTCTCTCTTCCTCTAGAATTTCCCTGACAGGCATCACAGCAGCAAGATGTGTGACCTGTTGCCACAAGAACAGGGCAATCAGTGAAGAACAAACACCATTATAAGTACAACCTATGTTTATGTTTATTTATTTTACCTTTTGTACTTTAATTATTTGCACATCATTACAACACTATATATAGACATAATATGACATTTGAAATGTCTTTATTCTTTTGGAACTTTGTGTGTGTAATATTCACTGTAAAAAAAAAATTGTTCATTTCACCTTTGTTTATTATCTATTTCCCTTGCTTTGGCAATGTACACATAAGTTTCCCATGCCAACAAAGCCCTTACATTGAAATTGAATAGAGAGAGAGAGAGAGAGAGACAGACAGACAGAAGGATATTACTCATCTACAGTGTCTGTCTCAACAAAGGGAAACACACTGCCCTTAGCTACAGAATAAGAAAAAAAGCTCATCTTTTCTAAGCGCTGAAGTCAAACCAATGGATTCACAAAAGCAATCATTCAACTTCGATTTTCAGTTGCCAGTTGCATTTTTGAACTGACAACTGAATAAATAAATTGGAATGAGAGAAGACTGTGCAATATAAATTATATACTAATCTACCTCTAATGCAGGCACACACCCAATGCAATACGATTAGAAAACTTCTATTGATTAAAAATGGGAATGAGAGAAGACCGTGGTGTTAAACCAGGGTGAATAATTGATGTACCACTGCTCCTTTAACACCCAATTGATATGTTATGTAACATTAGCTATTTCTTATTTCCTGGGTCAGCAGCAGACAAGTGACATTCCCATTACATTCAAATCAGTCTGCCTCTTCCCCTGCAGCCCCATCTCACTTGCTTTCTCTCCTGCTTTCTCTCTCTCTATGTCTCTCTCGCCACCTACTCTCTCTTCTCAGTGAGCTTGGCTCTGGGCGGTCTGAGTCCCACAGTCACCGGGCCCAATAGAGGGTACCTCTTTTACGCCTCGATTAGATCAACAGCGTCATTGCATCAATGAAGCATAATAAATTCTGCAGTCAAACTTTTTCATTATGTAATCCAACATTTTTACTGGATATGTGTTCAACAAAAGTTCAACATTTACCTTTTGCTACCATTTATGTCAAGTCTACACATACAGTTTGATGCACATGTTGGTTATATCCACAGAACAAAGAACACACTGCAACTGCCTCTGCAACGCAATGCTGCAAGGCAAACGCAGTGTTCCATGGATATTCATGTACTTCTAATGTACCAAAATGCAATGACGATGTCGATGTGATCCAGGCGTACCCCTCCAGTCATCAGCACAAGTCACAGTCACAGAGCCACAGATGTAGGATCTAAAATTGAGCCAGTTTGCTACAGCAGGAAAATAATCCTCCAGCAACAGGAAATGTCAATTATTATGTGGATTATAGTAAATGGTCATCTTTGTAGTAGTTGATAAATTTTTTGTAAGGGGAAATCAAGTCTGACATTTCAAAGTGCAAATTACAAACTTCAGAAGCCTGTTAAACCTCAAATACACTACAAGTTTTACATTTTAGTCATGGACAAAGTGCTCTGCTTCAGTGAAAGGGTCCATAAAATACTTGCTCCGCCTAAATCCCCTTTTGGATTTGATCGGCTACCCATCTCTGACACCTGCTGGGCTGTGGCCAATAGTATGATATTTCTCTGGCTCAGAGTCAGTAGCAGTGTCCTCACCACCTTCCCCTACGGTGACCTTTTGACCCACCAGCTGGCACTGCATCATCTCTAGGCTGACTAGGGACCCAGTCTGTCTGTTCATTCACAGTAGCAATACAAACCTGAGGTCCTTCTCCCCCTGCCTCCCCCACAGTCTCCCTCCTCCTCCCCCAGTCACTCACCTGCATCTCCTTGTCTCCGTACTTAGAGGTGTTCTTGCTGCCCTGGCTCTTCCTGCGTAGCTTCTTCAGTTCATCCTGACACTTCTCCAGACTCTCTCCTTTACTCTTGTGCTCCATCTGGTACTTCTTCAGAGCCGCCTGTAGGGGGTGTATAGATTCAGTTTTAAAAGCTCTACACAGAAAAAAAGTTATTGAGGGGTTCTTCTTCAGGGTGATATGGGTAACCATTTTCCTTTGCGTATCAGGAAGGGTTATTTACTGCTTGGATGGTTGTGAAGAACCGACCGGTTCTTCCCCTCTCCAAAATGTTTTTATTTTATTCCATGAAATGCTAAACTGTTAAAAAAGTTCCTGTAATTTTATGTTACACTACGGCTACTGGTTGCAGTAAAAGTACTTTAAACAACAGCAAGTTACTGCAATAACACCGCTGAGTTAAGGTGTTATTGCTGTAAAAGGACAGTATGCTACTGAATGCTGATTACTTGGGACTACACTTGATTTAATGACCTGATTTAATGAACTGCCGTAAGTTCTGTAATTGTACAGGATAAGTAATATTGTAAAAATCTGTAAAATGATTTACAGTGAGTACACTTGGGATTAAACCTCAACTGGGATTTGAACTGGTATACCACCAAAGGAAAAGAAAAAGGTAAAGGGGGATACCTAGTCAGTTGTACAACTGAATGCGTTCATCTAAAATGTGTCTTCCGCATTTAACCCAAACCCTATGAATCAGAGAGGTGTGGAGGGCTGCCTTAAATCGACATCTACGTCATCGGCGCACGGGGAACAGTGGGTTAACTGCTTTGCTAAGGGGCAGAACAACAGATGTTTACTTTGTTAGCTCTGGGATTTGATCCAGCAACCTTTTGGTTACTGGCCCAATGCTCCTGCCAGGCCATTAAAAAGATTGGCCACAGATTTAATGGCAAGAATACATTTCTGCATTTTTGCTAAAAGTTGCCCAGAATCAAGTCCAATCTGACAACACGAACGAAACAATATTTACATGATTTTACTGTAATACTTATCCTGTAAAATTACAATAACTTACTAGCTAATGAGGTACAGTAAGAAATACAGTAAATATAATAATTTACAAGAGTGTACTGTAATCAGCATACAGCAGCATTCTGTCATTTTACAACAATAACACCTAAATTCAACTGTAAAAATACAATATAAATCGTTACTGTATTTTTTGTGCAACTCAGTAGCTGGTAACATAATGCCAAATTTCAGGTAATTTTTAACAGTGTCTGCCATAAGCCCATCTGAAGTATTGTATAAGTGTAACTGTAGAACCTGTCATTGGTTCTACCTGGAACCAGAGGGTTTTTCATGAGAGGGTTCTAAATGGATCTCAAACGGGTTTCCCTACAGGGACAAATTAAAGGGTTCTATGGGGCTCCCAAAAGGGTTCCCTCATAGGGACAAATGACAGAAACCTGGAACCAGTGGGTTCTTCATGAGATGGTTCTACAAAAAAATTGAAGGGTTCTACGTAGCACCCAAAAGGGTTCCCCCATAGGGACAAATTAAATAATTTCCACTGGTTCTAATCTTTCTATCATACCCACACACCCAGTGGCGTAGCAGGAAATTCAGGTCGTTAGCAACAGTGAGGTTATGAGTTAAAATTCCAAGTGAGGTTAACTCCTAAGTAATCAGAATAAAGAAGCGTACTGTCCCTTACCAGTAGCCGGGAAATATTTAACAGTGTAATGAAGAACCCTCTGGTTCCTGGTATAACTGTCCGCAATTATACAAATTGTTATACAAAGGGTTACGCAAAGAACCAATATCAAAAGGTTTCCCCTACAGGGACAAAATGAAAAAAAAGACATGTTTGTACTAACTAGCACTTTTTTTTGTGTATACAGTCATTGGCTACCCTAAACTAGTGTTCTACCAATTAAGTTATTTGTTTGGTCCCATTTCAAACCACCTGACCACCTTTTATTCACTGATTGATGCAATATAGCATAATGCAAGCGAATGGGTTGCCTGCCTGCCTTTCTGGAGGCCGCAAAACAATGTTTCCAATCTTTTATTTCTGTCTGATGGAAAAACCTAGCTGAGAGTGGCTAATTACTTTTGTCAATGCTGAATTAACAAAGCAGAGCAAGAGAAGGGCAGCATATGCCAGCATGCCAAAAACACCCTCAAATGAACTGATGAGGTAAATATGAATTTCAAATAGATGCTACAGTATTATTATATTAGTGACTCTGGTACAGATTTTATTTTGTGAGCATCCAGAAATGACACTTTCATTTAAAGGGATATTTCATTGGGATGACATTCATAGTAGGCCTTTATTTAAGATTCCCAATTCGACAGAGGTTGTCTGGGAAAGCTTTGAAAAAGAGGGAAAACTTCAAGAAACAAATCCAACACTTCAAATATCTCTAGAAATGTGTTTATCGCTTAAATAAAACTCAAACTTCTACATCTTTGTATTTTCCGAAAATGGGTAATAGCCAGTAATTCATGGAGCGGAAAGTAAGAGAATAAAGTAATTCATGTAACTTTATTGCAGAGTGGTTATGATTAAAACTTGTGGGAAATGCTCAGAAAGCTGTGGAGTTTGTCTCTAACTGATGATTTGATGAGAATGTGGATCCTATCCTGGTTTCTGCTGCTCCATAAGGAGGCCTAGCTAGCTGACTTAAAATACAATTAAAAGCACTAGTCTGCTTCAACTCTTTGTTAATGAGGCATTCCCTTCAGAATACACACACCACTGACACCAAAAGTATATAGAGGCATTATATAAATCTGAACTAAAATTAAATTAACTCTGCTGTAATGTCATGAGAACACAGTTAGTAACTACGAATAATTAGAAGGTCATAATAAGCAATATTTGTAAGGGCCATCAACCTATAACCCTTGCCATAAAGTGAAGGTGAGAACACACCTAAAGGTGTATTTAGAAGGTGCTAAACAACAAGGAGTTACTAAAGTGAATGAATGGGAGACAACAATGAATGACCTTTCCTAGGAGGATACTCACATTCAGGTAACGTGCATCCAGCTCCACCTTCTTCTCCAGCTCTGTCAGAAGCTCATTGTGGAACGACTTCAGCTAGAGGACAGAAAGGACTCCAAAGAGTTAATGATAACATAAGATACACCCACACATCTCATCACCAACACAGAGAGGAATAGAACCTGCCTCAGGTTGTTACGTTCTCAACTTCCAAACCAGACTTGTTTGTTTTTAAAAACATCTGACTAGTCTGGCTGGCTGTCAGCATGTGTTGTGGTGTCAACATGACTTGGAGAGACACGTTTGTATTGACATCAAAACTAACACACTCAAAGGATTATGGGAGGTTGTATAGCACCGGTATGTGAATTATGTCTAAATTCATGCCAATGTTGAGGTTATTTATGTGTGTGTGAACACGTGCCTGTGTACTCTCAGAAAAAGTGTTGTCCCCATATGAGAACTATTTGAAGAATGTCACGTTCCTGACCTGTTTTCTCTTGTTTTGTATTTATTTAGTATGGTCAGGGCGTGAGTTGGGTGGGTTGTCTATGTGTTGTTTTCTATGTTGGGGTTTTGTGCGTTCGGCCTGGTATGATTCTCAATCAGAGGCAGCTGTCAATCGTTGTCCCTGATTGAGAATCATACTTAGGCAGCCGGGGTTCACGTGTGTGTTTGTGGGTGTTTGTCTTTCGTGTTAGTATTCGTGCCACACGGGACTGTTTTCGGTTGGATTCTATTTGTTAATTTGTTTCATTGTAGTGTTCAGTTTATTTAATAATAAATTATGGACACTTTCCACTCTGCGTCTTGGTCCGATCCCTACACCTCCTCTTCAGACGAAGAGGAGGAAATCTGCCGTTACAAAGAACCCTTTTTGGTTCCAGGTAGAATCCTTTTGAGTTCCATGTACTGTAGAACCCTTTACACAGACGGTTCTACATGGAATCCAAAAGAGTTCTACATGGAACCAAAAAGGGTTCTACCTGGAACCAGACAGTGTTATCCTATGGGGACAGCCGAAGAACCATTTTGGAACCTTTTTTTCTAAGAGTGTGTATGTTGACAATTGACTTTCTTCAGACGAAGAGGAGGAAATCTGCCGTTACAGAAACACCCACCACCAAAGGACCAAGCAGAGTGGAAAAGGGCAGCGACAGCAGCAGCAGCAGCAGCAGCGCAAAAAGGAGAATTGGACATGGGAGGACGTTTTGGACGGCAAGGGTTGCTACACATGGGAGGAGATCCTGGATGGAAAGGATCGCCTCCCATGGGAACAGCTGGAGGCAGCTCGGAGAGCAGAGGCAACCGGAGAGAGGAACCGGCGGTATGAAGGTACGCGGCTAGCACGGAAGCCCGAGAGTCAGACCCAAAAATGTCTTGGGGGGGGGGGGGGGGGGAACACGCGGAGTGTGGCAAAGCCGGGTAGGAGACCTGAGCCAACTCCCCGTGCTTACCGTGGAGTGAGAGGGCGTCGTACTGGTCAGACACCGTGTTATGCGGTGGAGCGCACGGTGTCCCCAGTACGCGTGCTTAGCCCAGTGCGGGCTATTCCACCTCGCCGCACTGGTAGGGCTAGGTTGGGCATCGAGCCGGGTGTCATGAAGCCGGCCCAACGCATCTGGTCTCCAGTGCGTCTCCTCGGGCCGGCGTACATGGCACCAGCCTTACAAATGGTGTCCCCGGTTCGCCAGCATAGCCCAGTGCGGGCTATTCCACCTCGCCGCACTGGCAGGGCTACGGGGACCATTCAACCTGGTAAGGTTGGGCAGGCTCGGTGCTCAAGAGCGCGTGTCCTCCTTCACGGTCCGGTAATTCCGGTGCCACCTCCACGTACCAGTCCTCCGGTGGCAGCCCCCCGCACCAGGCTGTCTCTCCGTTTTCTCTCTCCAGTTGCTCCCACCTGTTCAGCGCTGTCAGAGCCTTCCTCCTCTCCAGCGCAGCCAGAGTCTGAACTGCCTGCCTGCCCAGCGCTGTCTGAGCTGCCTGCCTGCCCAGCGCTGTCAGAGCTGTCCGTCTGTCCCGAGCCGTCAGAACTGTCCGTCTGTCCCGAGCCGTCAGAGCTGCCCGTCTGTCCCGAGCCGTCAGAGCTGCCCGTCTGTCCCGAGCCATCAGAGCTGCCCGTCTGTCCCGAGCCGTCAGAGCTGCCCGTCTGTGTTGAGCAGCCAGAGCCGTCCGCCAGACAGGAGCAGCCAGAGCCGTCCGCCGGACAGGAGCAGCCAGAGCCGTCCGCCGGACAGGAGCAGCCAGAGCCGTCCGCCGGACAGGAGCAGCCAGTGCCGTCCGCCGGACAGGAGCAGCCAGTGCCGTCCGCCGGACAGGAGCAGCCAGTGCCGTCCGCCGGACAGGAGCAGCCAGTGCCGTCCGCCGGACAGGAGCAGCCAGTGCCGTCCGCCGGACAGGAGCAGCCAGTGCCGTCCGCCGGACAGGAGCAGCCAGTGCCGTCCGCCGGCCAGGAGCAGCCAGTGCCGTCAGCCGGCCAGGAGCAGCCAGTGCCGTCAGCCGGCCAGGATCCGCCAGAGCCAGCCAGCCAGGATCCGCAGAGCCAGCCAGCCAGGATCCGCCAGAGCCAGCCAGCCAGGATCCGCCGGAGCCGCCAGCCAGCCAGGATCCACCAGAGCCGCCCGCCAGCCAGGATCTGCCCCTCAGTCCGGTGCTGCCCCTCAGTCCGGTGCTGCCCCTCAGTCCGGTGCTGCCCTTTGGTATAGTGGGATTGACATGGAGGGTGGTTGTTAGGAGGCCACGGGGGCGAGTAAGGAGGCGGACAAAGACATTGTTAAGGTGGGGTGCACGTCCCGCGCCAGAGCCGCCACCGCGGACAGACGCCCACCCAGACCCTCCCCTAGAGTTTTAGGGGGTGCGCCCGGAGTTCGCACCTTGAGGGGGGGGTTATGTCACGTTCCTGACCTGTTTTCTCTTGTTTTGTATTTATTTAGTATGGTCAGGGCGTGAGTTGGGTGGGTTGTCTATGTGTTGTTTTCTATGTTGGGGTTTTGTGCGTTCGGCCTGGTATGATTCGCAATCAGAGGCAGCTGTCAATCGTTGTCCCTGATTGAGAATCATACTTAGGCAGCCGGGGTTCACGTGTGTGTTTGTGGGTGTTTGTCTTTCGTGTTAGTATTCGTGCCACACGGGACTGTTTTTGGTTGGATTCTATTTGTTAATTTGTTTCATTGTAGTGTTCAGTTTATTTTATAATAAATTATGGACACTTTCCACTCTGCGTCTTGGTCCGATCCCTACACCTCCTCTTCAGACGAAGAGGAGGAAATCTGCCGTTACAAAGAACCCTTTTTGGTTCCAGGTAGAATCCTTTTGAGTTCCATGTACTGTAGAACCCTTTACACAGACGGTTCTACATGGAATCCAAAAGAGTTCTACATGGAACCAAAAAGGGTTCTACCTGGAACCAGACAGTGTTATCCTATGGGGACAGCCGAAGAACCATTTTGGAACCTTTTTTTCTAAGAGTGTGTATGTTGACAATTGACTTTTGCGTCAATAGAGACAAATAACAGAGTTATCTCCAGTCCCAGACCAGGCGGTACTGAAAACAAACTACAAAACAATTGAATCAAACCTCTAAATGATGAAACATCCCAGATGAACACATGCTGAGGTGGTGTCTTCAGATGACAGAGGGACTCTAATTAATAAAAACAAGAAAGGCCCCTTCGCTCTGCTTTGGAGTACTGCTCTTTCTAAAGGGCCCTTAAAGTTACTGTGTCCCAAATGGTACCCTATTACTTATAAAGTACATTATTTTTTACCAGAGCTTATGAGCCCTAGTCAAAAGTAGTGCACTGCACAGGGAATAGGGTGCCATTCGAGACTGAAACTGTATCAAAGCCCTTTGGTCTCTTTTCTTCTCTTTTTGTCTTAGTAGTCTGAAGCAAAGTCTGAAGCAATAATATTTTCTTAACTTCTAGAAGTTGGCTGTGTGCTGTAAGAGCAGGAACAGGCGAGATGTAAGTGTGTATAAAAACAATAGTTAAGAGGCCAGTAGTCCATTGTTTGTGTGTGCGTAGTATAGCTCTGTTCCTTTGAATTCAAGCATTGCAGAGTATCTTCATATTTTCAGGCAATGGCTTTAAAACGAGGATTAGCAAAATACTTAGTTAGCTCCTGGTATAGATTGTGATTGGGTGATACTAGAGTTGAGATGCGAGAGCAATTGTAAGAGACAATAAGCTTTCATCATCCTGATCATTGTCCTGTGTTCTTCTCACCATATCTTCAAGCTGCATCTGGATCTGTCTGTGGACCTCAGCCATCTGAAAGAGTACGTCCCCTAAAGAGAGAACAGACGGGAAAGGAAAATGGGGAAAAGAGAGAGAGAGAAAGAAAGAGACAGAATGATATCAAATATTATGTGTGTCGTTGAAAGCTACATCAACGTGCAAAAACCAGACCATGCAGCCTCACAAAACACTTGGAAGACAGGTGGAGTGAGGGAGGGAGACGAGGGAGGAGAGGATGGGAATGAACAGGATGGAACATCAGTCAAGTCACGGAACTGAAAACACTGTAAACTTAAAAGAATAGAACACAAATACAAAAACAGAAACAGAGAATGTAAGAAAATCACGAGCTAAACAAGATATCTAAAGACACAACTCTGTCTGTAAAAATAAATGAAAGTATTCATGGTAATATTATCTCATTTTACTAGTACTGAGAACATACAGCACAAATACTCCATATATTCAGTACAAATTTGTCATGTTATAAGAAAAAAATCAAATGAAACTTCCACAAATTAATTAGTACTTCTTTATAGTAAGAGATAGTGCTTTGTATTAAATAAAACAACACAGAAATACTTCAAACAAAAAGCAGAACCAAGAGAAAAGTTTAAAATGAAAGAAACAGAAAGTAAAGGGTGATTCATGCAGCCAGGGAGATATAATGTGTGTCATTTTAAGATACCTACATGCTGCCTCTTCTGAATATGCAATGCATTGTAAAAAAGGAACAAAAAGATCTAGTTTGAGCAAAGAACGAATAGAAGGGTAAAGAACTGGAGAGACAGTGACAGATCAAACTACCCCAGAGAAACGAGACAAGACAGGTTTCCAAATAGGTTCCCCAGATAAAAGAATGAGACACATGAAAGGGTTCCACACACAAACGGTGATTGTGTTCACTCAAATATTGACTTAGCAGACATTCAAAGGGAGACGACTTATTTGAATCTATTCATTATCCATATATAAGTCAAAGAACTCTAATTTCCAATCTCACCACACCCTCTCTATTTCTATGTAACACACTGCCCTACCCTGACATCAATTGATGTATGATATGTGGTCAGTGGCTTTCTGAATTCAGTAACTTCAGTAACAAGTTAGAAAGGAGAAGAAGAGGTGAGGGTAGAGAGTAAAACTAAGGGAACATGACGATCCTTCCCATGTGGAACTAAAGAAGTAAGGAGAACATTCTAAGAGAACATTCTAGAGGGGGCTTTCCATAGAATTAGGAATTAGAATACTAATTAATTTAATAGGATCTCTATGGGGCTTTCTTTTATGACATCACAGCATAGAGAGGCTTATCAGGAAGTGCTGAGGTCATCAAGCTACGACTCTAAACGAGAAGGGGATTTAGGAGTAGTGAAGGTTTGGAAAGCAGTAAGGTCCCTTCTAACAAGGTTTGGACCGGATTCAACATTTTAAAATCCACAAAAACAGCATGTTATGCAAAACTGTTACAGTGCACACAACATATGAGCTTATTGGCTTAGAGATTATATTGTTAGCTGCACAGTGCACACACTTAAAAAATCTTAAACTCTTACACCCGCTGGTGGCATTTTCTAAACAACACATAATATTGTGTACAACCCTGATAAAGCACATTTAGGTTTCAAAAATACAAGTCCTACTAACACATGCTTAGTACTGTTAGAAAGGTAAGAACTGTGGATTCTGATGTTGTCTAGGTGTGACTACAATGATGTGACTACTACAAATCTCTTCCTAGTAATTGTTACGGCTCTCGTTGGTGGTAGGAAGAGTGGATCAAAGCGCAACTTGGAAAGTGTTCATGATTCTTTTATTTCAAAAAACACTCAAACAAAATAAGAAACGTGAAAACGAAAGCGCACAGTTCTGTCATGCAGAAACACTAAACAGAAAACAAGATCCCACAACAGAAGGTGGGAAAAAGGGCTGCCTAAGTATGATCCCCAATCAGAGACAACGATAGACCTCTGATAGGGAACCATACCCGTCCAACAAAGTAATATACAAACTAGAATGCCCACCCCAAATCACACCCTGACCTAACCAAATAGAGAAATAAAAAGGCTCTCTAAGGTCAGGGCGTGACAGTAAGAGAATTGAAAGTCTAGGTTTGAAATAAAATGTCAGCCATTACTGTTCACAAAGGATTTAAAAAAAGAAAGGAAAAAAGTATAATCTTAATTTATGGAGGCGCTCTAAACATGCACAACTCCCCATAGGAACCCCGCCATTTCAAAAGTACAGGGGTGCTCCATCAGGTGTTTGCACTTTTGGTGACTTGACCAACATTGCATACCAGTGGCGGTCAGTGCTGTTTAAGATGAGGGAGGACAATTTTTTTTAATGAGCATGGCCTTATTTCTGTTACAGCATATTGGATGACTCTCATTCATATTCCATTCACCTAGTTCAATGTAACAGAAAAAAAGTTGGAGAACTCCACAAGTCTGGTTCATCCTTGGGAGCAATTTCCAAATGCCTGAAGGTACCAAGTTCATCTGTACAAACAATAGTAAGCAAGTATAAACACCATGGGACCACGCAACCGTCATACCGCTCAGGAAGGAGACGCGTTCTGTCTCCTAGAGATGAACGTACTTTGGTGTGAAAAGTGCAAATCAATCCCAGAACAACAGCAAAGGACCTTGTGAAGATGCTGGAGGAAACAGGTACAAAAGTATCTATATCCACAGTAAAACGAGTCCTATTTCGACATAACCTGAAAGGCCGCTCAGCAAGGAAGAAGCCACTGCTCCAAAACCGCCATAAAAAAGCCAGACTACGGTTTGCAACTGCACATGGGGACAAAGTTCATACTTTTTGGAGAAATGTCCTCTGGTCTGATGAAACAAAAATAGAACTGTTTGGCCATAATGACCATTATTATTTTTGGAGGAAAAAGGGGGATGCTTGCAAGCCGAAGAACACCATCGTAACTGTGAAGCACGGGGGTGGCAGCATCATGTTGTGGGGGTACTTTGCTGCAGGAGGGACTGGTGCACGTCACAAAATAGATGGCATCATGAAGAGGAAAATTATGTGGATATATTGAAGCATCACCTCAAACATCAGTCAGGAAGTGAAAGTGTGGTCGCAAATGGGTCTTCCAAATGGACAATGACCCCAAGCATACTTCCAACGTTGTGGCAAAACGGCTTAAGGACAACAAAGTCAAGGTATTGGAGTGACCATCACAAAGCCCTGACCTCAATCCTATAGAAAATGTGTGGGCAGAACTGAAAAAGTGTGTACGAGCAAGGAGGCCAACAAACCTGACTCAGTTACACCAGCTCTGTCAGGAGGAATGGGCCAAAATTCACCCAACTTATTGTGGGAAGCTTGTGGAAGGCTACCAGAAACGTTTTACCCAAGTTATTAAACAATTTAAAGGCAATGCTACCAAATACTAATTGAGGGTATGTAAACTTCTGACCCACTGGGAATGTGATGAAAGAAACTAAATAAATCATTCTCTCTACTATTATTCTGACATTTCACATTCTTAAAATAAAGTGGTGATCCTAACTGACATATGACAGGGAATTTTTACTAGGATTAAATGTCAGGAATTGTGAAAAACTGAGTTAAAATGTACTTGGCTAAGGTGTATGTAAACTTCCGACTTCAACTGTACTTCTTGTGTCTGAGCCGTTGAATTGCGACTCCACTTTATCTCTGTACTGACATTTTGCCCGTTTGATTGCCTTACAGAGGGAATAACTACACTGTTTGTATTCAACAATATTCCCAGTCACCTTCCCATTGTTAAATTATTTGCGGTGGTTTGCGCTTTCAGTTTTGCACGAATGCTGACATTAATCCACGGTTTTTGGTTTGGGTAGGTTTGAATATTCACAGTTGGAACAACATCCCCTATACACTTCCTGATGAACTCAGTCACCCTGTCCGTGTATACGTCAATATGTGAAATAAACTAATATACTAATGTGTGAAAAGTGTAGCCAGTATAAGAACATTACAGAGTAGTTATTCCATTGACTGAAGCTGGACACATTAGGACTAGGGAGGCAGGTAAATATGTTGGTGTCAGCATCCAATCTCTGTCTGGTTTTGGATGGCTTCCATAGCACTCTTCATCTCATAAATCGATGAAGAGCCCCTGGCCTTGCTATCAAGGGGATATGACAATGTATCTCAATATGCCTCTACTGCATCTACACTTATGATCGCAATCGGTGAGCAACATAGCGACACATTTTTCCATATTGGACATGCACGTACGCACACACACACGCACACGCACTCCCATCCCTGTATATTCCACCACTCCCCCCACCGTCTCTCTAGTCTGTGAAGGGGTTCTCAAACTTTTGGGGTCTGGTGACCCCTTTTGTGATAGCAAATTCATCAGGGACCCCCTCGTAATCAGAACGCAACTCGAGTGAGAGAAAAATAGCATACAATGAGTTTTAACATGACTTCAGCAGTGCATGGCTGGACGAACCAATACTCGGGCCCTGGGAATGAACATTTAAAAGCCCGCCTCTTGGCATCGGAGAAAAATGTTTACATTTCTTGCAAGCCATCTGATGCACATTCAAATGTCATAAATCAGCACTGCAGAGCTCTCCCTGTCCTATACCGTGCCTTGCTTGTGTTACTGTTGATGATATCTGTAAATGTGCATGTACACCCTGGCCCATCTACTGTTGCTAGCCCAAATTCTAACTGTGCTCTGATATCTGCTTCACTGATTTCTGCTCTCGTAAAAGCCTGGGTTTTCTGGACGTTAACACAAGAAGCTTATTACCTAAAATGGATCAATTGAAAGTGTGGGTTCACAGCTCCAATCCAGATGTGTTGGTCATTACTGAGACGTGGTTAAGGAAGAGTGTTTTGAATACTGATGATAACCTTTCTAGTTATAACCTTTTTCGGCAAGACAGATCTTCCGAAGGTGGGGGAGTGGCAATCTTTACCAAGGATCACCTTCAGTGCTCGTTTGTCTCCTTCAAGTCTTGACAGCGGCCTGTACCCTACCTGCCCTAAACTCTCTCCTGGCACCTTACACTAAGTCTGAATTTGTCCTGATAGGTGACCTAAACTGGGACAAGCTTAAACCGCCTGACCAAGCCCTAAAGCAATGGGACTCCCTAAATCTTTCTTAGATTATTACCAATCCCACAAAGTATGACTCCAAACACCCAGAAAAGGCTACTCTCCGTGATGTTATCCTCACAAATAATCCTGATAGGTATCAGTCTGGTGTTTTCTGTATTGACCTTTATTTAACTAGGCAAGTCAGTTAAGAACAAATTCTTATTTTCAATGACAGCCTAGGAACAGTGGGTTAGCTGCCTTGTTCAGTGGCAGAACGACAGATTTTTACCTTGTCAGCTCGGGGAATCAATCTAGCAACCTTTCGGTTACTAGTCCAAATGCTCTAACCACTAGGCTACCTGCCGCCCGTAGCGATCACTGTTTCACAGCCTGTGTTCATAATGGCTGCTCAGTGAAACGACCTGTCCTGATTTGTCATAGACGCTTGCTAAAAAATGTTAATGAGCAAGCCTTCCTTCATGAACTGGCCTCTGTAAAATGGTATAAAATCAGCTTGATCCCTTCTGTCGAAGACACTTGGACCTTCTTTTTTTAAATATTTTCAGTGGTATTGTTAACAAACACGCCCTATAAAGAAAATTTGAATTAAAAACAGGTTCAGCCCCTTGTTCGACCTTGATCTTGCAGAGTTACTCCAACTCAAGAATTGCATTTGGTGAAAGGCTTGGCACACGCATACTCAGGCTGACTGGCTCTCATTCAGGAAAATGAGAAATAAGTGCACTCAGGCTATCCGGAAGGCCAAAATTAGTTACTTTAAGGAGTAGGTCTCTCTCTGTGGGTCTAAACCCAAGAAGTTCTGCAAAACGGTTAAAGACCTGGAGAATAAACCCTCCTCCTCACAGCTGCCCATGTCCCTTAATATTGATGATGTGGTTGTTACTGACAAGAAGCACATGGCCGAGCTCTTTAATCACCACTTCATTAAGTCAGGATTCCTATTTGACTCAGCCTTGCCTCCTTGCCCGTTCAACATTTCCTCATCTCCCACCCTTTCTAATGTGACTATCCCTGATGCTTCTCCCTCTTTTTCCCCTACCCTGCTACAAGGTTTCTCCCTGCAGGCAGTCACTGAGTCCGAGGTGCTAAAGGAGCCCCTGAAACTTGACCCCAAAAAAACATCTGGGTCAGATGGTTTAGACCCTTTCTTCTTTAAGGTTGCTGCCCTTATCATCGTCAAGCCTATCTCCAACCTTTTTAACCTGTCTCTCCTTTCTGGGGAGGTTCCCATTGCTTGGAAGGCAGCCACGGTTTCTCCTTTATTTAAAGGGGGAGATCAAGCTGATCCTAAATGTTATAGGTCTATTTCTATTTTGCTCTGTTTATCAAAAGTGTTGGAAAAACGTGTCTTTGGCCTGGTTTGCTAACTACCTCTCTCAAAGAGGCAGTGTATAAAGCCAGAAAATCTGCTGTTTCAGCCACTGCCTGTCACCAAGGGAATACCCCAAGGCTTGATCCTAGGCTCCACGCTCTTCTCAATTTACATCAACAACATAGATCAGGCAGTAGGAAGCTCTCTCATCCATTTATATGCAGATGATACAGTCTTATACTCAGCTGGGCCCTCCCCAGATTTTGTGTTAAATGCTCTACAACAAAGCTTTCTAAGTGTCCAACAAGCTTTCTCTACCCTTAACCTTGTTCTGAACACCTCCAAAACAAAGGTCATGTGGTTTGGTAAGAAGAATTACCCTTTCCCCACCAGTGTAATTATTACCTGTGAGGGTTTAGAGCTTGAGGTAGTCACCTCATACAAATACTTGGGAGTATAGCTAGACGGTGCACTGTCCTTCTCTCAGTACATATCAAAGCTGCAGGCTAAAGTTAAATCTAGACGTGGTTTCCTCTATCGTAATCACTCCTCTTTCACCCCAGCTGCCAAACTAACCCTGATTCAGATGACCATCCTACCCATGCTAGATTACGGAGACATAATTTATATGTAGGCAGGAAAGGGTGCTCGAGCGGCTAGATGTTCTTTACCATTCGGCCATCAGATTTGCCACCAATGCTTCTTATAGAACACATCACTGCACTCTACACTCCTCTGTAAACTGGTCATCTCTGTATACCCGTCATAAGACCCACTGGTTGATGCTTATTTATAAAAACCCTCTTTTGCCTCACTCCCCCCTATCTGAGATATCTACTGCAGCCCTCATCCTCCACATACAACACCTGTTCTGCCAGTCACATTCTGTTAAAGGTTCCCAAAGCACACACATCCCTGGGTCGCTCCTCTTTCAGTTCGCTGCAGCTAGCGACTGGAACGAGCTGCAACACACACTCAAACTGAACAGTTTTATCTCAATCTCTTCATTCAACGACTCAATCATGGACACTTACCGACAGTTGTGGCTGCTTTGTGTGATGTATTGTTGTCTCTACCTTCCTGCCCTTTGTGCTGTTGTCTGTGGCCAATAATATTTGTACCATGTTTTGTGCTGCTACCATGTTGTATTGCTACCATGTTGTTGTCATGTTGTGTTGTTACCATGCTGTGTTGTCATGTGTTGCTCCCTTGCTATGTTGTTGTCTTAGGTCTCTCTTTATGTAGTGTTGTCTCTCTTGTCATGATGTGTGTTTTGTCCTATATTTAAGATTTCTTTATTTTTAATCCCAGCCTCCGTCCCTGCAGGAGGCCTTTTGCCTTTTGGTAGGCCGTCATTGTAAATAAGTATTTGTTCTTAACTGGCTTGCCTAGTTAAATAAAGGTTAAATAAAAAATGAGGTACTTTTTTGTTGCCATGACGCAAGAGATTTTGTTGTTGTTGCAGCTTGAAAACGAATATCCTGCAACACCACACATTTTGCCATGAGACAAAGAGAAAACTTTGTAGTTTTAAATAAAATACAAATTGGGGGGAAGACAAGAAGTATTGAGTTGAAAAATGTATAATTGGTGGAATACTATGGATACCCATATGCCTCCCAGACCCATGTTGCCCAGGATTAAGAGAAGTGGAACTTGGTCCGAAAAAACATTTGATTTCATTGTTACATTCTGTCATAAAGAGCACATGTTCAAATTCATAAAAACATGTTTCCCTATCTCAAGAGGTTAAATAAATAAATAAAAATACTATTTAGTAAGTGCCTATTAAGTGCCAAATAAAGTAACATTCTTCTTGAATCAGCCATAAATCCCCATATGACAGGGGGAATTGAATCTTGTTGTGTACAACAGGGAGTGGCAATTGAAGTATCACAAAAAGAAAGTTGAAATATTTCTAGCCTGCCTATCTATGGGTAACAAGGTTGACTTGTTATGCTTGACCTGCTCAGTTTTTCTCCACAAAACACCAGAAAATGGCCCAGAATAGTAGAACCAGCTCACCTGTTTTTGACTATTAGATGTTCAATGTTTCTTCATCGTTTTTTAAAAAGTGGTTTGACTTTAAAATCACTAACACTAGATAAATAAGAATCTTCAGAAATGACTTTGTCAAAGCAACAAAATAACTAGGGCTTTACAATGACAGCAAAACATCATCTGTTGTTGTTAGAAATATTCATATAAAAATGAAATGTAGAATTGTATTTATTTACACGCACTGTTTATAGGTCTGGCTCCATGCCAAGGTGGACTGTGCAGTCCCAGTGCTGATCCATCACACGGAGAGACCTCTAAGAGGACATCAGAGGATAACAATGGTGGTGAGGGAGTGAAACAGCATCCTTCCTCTACCCACTACCTTCCTTCCTCTACCCACCACCTACCTTCCTTCCTTCCTTCCTTCCTTCCTTCCTTCCTTCCTTCCTTCCTTCCTTCCTTCCTTCCTTCCTTCCTTCCTTCCTTCCTTCCTTCCTTCCTTCCACCACCCTACAACTCCCTCTATCCATCAACCATCTTCCTTTTCCTTCCTTTTCTCCCTGCATCCATCCATCCCCATCCACCCTCCACTTCTTCACTCAATCGTGCGAATACCACAGGCCATTAACTACACTTGTGGGCAGTAAGAAAATGAAGGTGAGGGATGGAGGATATAGTAGCTCCATGCTTTGAGTAGCGTGACTACAGCATCTGAAGATTACTGAGCCTTATGGAGACTCCTGCTGATGTAGACCAAACAGACCACAGTGTGTGTGTGTGTGTGTGTGTGTGTGTGTGTGTGTGTGTGTGTGTGTGTGTGTGTGTGTGTGTGTGTGTGTGTGTGTGTGTGTGTGTGTGTGTGTGTGTGTGTGTGTGTGTGTGTGTGTGCGCGCGCATGCATGCGGGTGAAGGTGTGTGTGTGCATGTGGACGTGTTTAACTATACTTGTGGGGACCAGAAGTTCCCACAAGAATAGTAAACAAACAAAAATGTGACCAACTGGGGTCATTTTGTTAGTCCCCACAAGGGCAAATGGTATTTCTTGGGAGTTTAGACAAGGGAAAGGGGATAAGGGTTAAGGTTAGAAATAGTGTTAAGGTTAGATTTAGGGTTAGGGCTAGGAGCTGCGGTTAGTTTTAGGGTTGGGTTTGGAGATATGGTTAGGTTTATGGTTTCGGGTTAAGGTAAAGGTTAGGGTTAGGATCAGGGAAAATAGGATTTCAAATGGGACTAAATTATGTGTCCCCACAAGGTTAGGCATACAAGACTATGTGTGCATGTGTGTGTTTCCTTCTCTCTCTGATCTAACTCCATCCTGCCAGCTGAAATATCTGCCTCTTTTCTCTCTCCTGTCCCTGCAGGCCTGTCTAAGCCTCTTACAGATAATCAGCACAGATCACAACATCTGAGGCTTAGAGAGACTATTGTTGTCTGGTCGTAGTGGAGCCCTATCAATTAAAGAATACACAATTAATGCCCCTCAGCTAGTTTGTCTTGTTCACACTGGGTCCACTGGTCTTGGGGTAAATTCTTAGGCTACAAGATTCAAGGATAACCTAAGAATCGAATCGACTGCAAGGGACAAGACAGACAGATGGCACCCAATTCCCTGTATAGAGAACTACTTTTGAGCATGGTTGCGCTGGTGCAATTGTGCACTGTATAGGGATTAGGGTGCCATTTTGGACAGTCTGTCTTGTCCACTGAGGGTGCCCTGCGGTCGATTTGATTCTTAAGCGTCCCCCATCAAGAGCCTGGTTGTCACACAATCATTGTTTTTTCCATTTTCCTCTTTCAACAAATGTAATTGGCTCATGGGTGTTGAGGATTGGTCTGTCATTCACTTTGTTACTTGCTCTCAGAGTCTGGTGATGTGTTAAAAGGAAATTATTATGAATTGGATGAAGTAATGTGTTTTTGTATTTTAATACACCTAGATAACTATCTTCTACATAATGTGTGAATGACGTAGACCATCTCTGGAGAAAAGGACAGACAGTTCTCGGCTCAGGAGTCAGTGTCTTGAAAAACTAGACAGGTAAAATAAATATTTTTTGTCGGTTAACGCTGTGTAAACTTTGATCCCTGCATCAAACAGAATAAACCAGTTTGTGAGCAGTAGAGAAAGAGCGGGAGAGAAAGACCATAGCATCAGCTTCAATGCCCCTGAATGGTCTAAAACCACTGTCTGTCTGGCACAGTAGCATCAGTTACAGTCTCACTGTGTTCCTCTCTTCAGCAGGATGTGTGTGTGTGTGTGTGTGTGTGTGTGTGTGTGTGTGTGTGTGTGTGTGTGTGTGTGTGTGTGTGTGTGTGTGTGTGATGTGCTACTGTCTGTGATGCTGTGCTGAGCTGACCCTGCCTGCAGGTAGAGTGTTCTAGCCCGGGGAGGGAGGGAGAGAAGCGGCCCCATTATCCAATGTGACTACCCTGAGGGCAACATTCCCGAGCCATCCAGGCTTCCTTTATTACCCCAGCAGCATATCTATTTCTCTCTGGCTGTTGGGAGGAAGCGCCATATTCCAAGGCACTTCATGAGACACAACACCCATTAATGAACTACTGAAGGAGAGGTGTAGTGACTGTGAGCGTTTCTACTGGGGTGGTATAATGTGATCAAACACAAAACAGAGTCAGCTAATCCACAGCAAGCTGCAGCTGGAAGACATGGAACAGTATACAATATAGCATGATGCTTCTAGGAGGTTGTCTTTACTCAAAGTAAGGTTGATTAAATGCCTGTGTTTTGTGCTCATCTGCTGTGGTTCTTCATCTACAGTAACTGTTCTTTACATGTCCTGAATACATCAGTGACTTTAGCTGTTGTTTTTCAGGGAGGAGACATGAAGGGAGGAGACACACACACACACACACACACACACACACACACACACACACACACACACACACACACACACACACACACACACACACACACACACACACACACACACACACACACACACACACACACACACACACACACACACACACACACACACACACACCATTATTAGCTAAACAAAAAGTTCTGACCCTGTTTACAAAACCAGAGTGTATAGAACCAGATACCATCTCCTTCACTCACTGGACCTCTACACTACGTTAAAGTAATTTTCCAGCACACTTACAGAAATCCAGCAGCTCACATCTTAAATAGGCCAGGACTCAATACCGTTGCTCTGTCCTTGATCACACTGCCTTAAAAACATGAATCATTTTAGCAAAATATTCAGCTGGACACATTAAGGTTATGGTGACATATGCATTGTCCTTGCTGGGGACGTCGATGAGAACCTAACCAAGTCAAGGCAGAGCTTTGGTTGATCCCTGTCCACACCAGCAAGTGTAGTTACATGTAACGTGGTGTGACTAGACACACTTGACGTCTTTAGTATACAACACCAGCTCAGACAGTATCGAAAAGAAAAATGAACCACTTAAACATGAATTACGTACACATAGATCGTACAAACGAACAAGTTCTACATGATCATTACTGATAGATGGGGCAGAAAATGGAGATTGATTATTCCAGACCACAGACATGAGGGAAGGAAAGAGGCAGGGAGGGAAGGAGGCAGGCAGGAAGCCAGGGAGGGAGGGAGGGAGGGTGTGACAGAGACTGATGACTTTGGCCTATTCAGCAATACACAGTCAGATAGAGCAACTAGCCAATATCTATTTTCTACCCTCTGATCTATAATCTCTGACCTCTACAGGGTCTCAGAGAGACTAATCTCCGAATCTACAACATGTTATAGGTTGTTGGTTGCTTAGTTACCTCTTCTTTCATAGCTACACCCTGGAGTCCCATAGGGCGGTGCACAATTGCCCCAGCGTCGTCCGGGTTAGGGTTTGGCCGGGGTAGGCCGTCATTGTAAAATAAGAATTTGTCCTTAACTGACTTGCCTAGTTAAATAAAAGGTTAAATAAAATGTTTAAAAAATCTATAACTTTTTTTCCTAGACTGGATGCATAGCCTAAAACTAGAGCCTAGCATTTTCCCTAGACAGGACACATAGCCTACAACTAGAGCCTAGCATTTTCCCTAGACAGGACGCATAGCCTACAACTAGAGCCTAGTGTTTTTCCTAGACAGGACGCATAGCCTACAACTAGAGCCTAGTGTTTTCCCTAGACAGGACGCATAGCCTACAACTAGAGCCTAGCATTTTCCCTAGACAGGACGCATAGCCTACAACTAGAGCCTAGCGTTTTCCCTAGACAGGACGCATAGCCTACAACTAGAGCCTAGCGTTTTCCCTAGACAGGTGGCATAGCCTACAACTAGAGCCTAGCATTTTCTCTAGACAGGACGCATAGCCTACAACTAGAGCCTAGCATTTTCCCTAGACAGGACGCATAGCCTACAACTAGAGCCTAGCATTTTCCCTAGACATGACGCATAGCCTACAACTAGAGCCTAGCATTTTCCCTAGACAGGACGCATAGCCTACAACTAGAGCCTAGCATTTTCCCTAGACAGGACGCATAGCCTACAACTAGAGCCTAGCATTTTCCCTAGACAGGACGCATAGCCTACAACTAGAGCCTAGCATTTTCCCTAGACAGGACGCATAGCCTACAACTAGAGCCTAGCATTTTCCCTAGACAGGACGCATAGCCTACAACTAGAGCCTAGCATTTTCCCTAGACAGGACGCATAGCCTACAACTAGAGCCTAGCATTTTCCCTAGACAGGACGCATAGCCTACAACTAGAGCCTAGCATTTTCCCTAGACAGGACGCCTAGCCTACAACTAGAGCCTAGCATTTTCCCTAGACAGGACGCATAGCCTACAACTAGAGCCTAGCATTTTCCCTAGACAGGACGCATAGCCTACAACTAGAGCCTAGCATTTTCCCTAGACAGGACGCATAGCCTAAAACTAGAGCCTAGCATTTTCCCTAGACAGGACGCATAGCCTAAAACTAGAGCCTAGCATTTTCCCTAGACAGGACGCATAGCCTACAACTAGAGCCTAGCATTTTCCCTAGACAGGACGCATAGCCTACAACTAGAGCCTAGCGTTTTCCCTAGACAGGACGCATAGCCTACAACTAGAGCCTAGCATTTTCCCTAGACATGACGCATAGCCTACAACTAGAGCCTAGCATTTTCCCTAGACAGGACGCATAGCCTACAACTAGAGCCTAGCATTTTCCCTAGACAGGACGCATAGCCTACAACTAGAGCCTAGCATTTTCCCTAGACAGGACGCATAGCCTAAAACTAGAGCCTAGTGTTTTCCCTAGACAGGACAGACGCATAGCCTAAAACTAGAGCCTAGTGTTTTCCCTAGACAGGACGCATAGCCTAAAACTAGAGCCTAGTGCTTTTCCTAGACAGGACGGATAGCCTACAACTAGAGCCTAGTGTTTTCCCTAGACAGGACGCATAGCCTACAACTAGAGCCTAGTGTTTTTCCTAGACAGGACGGATAGCCTAAAACTAGAGCCAAGCGTTTTCCCTAGACAGGACAGACACATAGCCTAAAACTAGAGCCTAGTGTTTTCCCTAGACAGGACAGACACATAGCCTAAAACTAGAGCCGAGCGTTTTTCCTAGACAGGACAGACGCATAGCCTAAAACTAGAGCCTAGTGTTTTCCCTAGACAGGACAGACGCATAGCCTAAAACTAGAGCCTAGTGTTTTCCCTAGACAGGACAGACGCATAGCCTAAAACTAGAGCCTAGTGTTTTCCCTAGACAGGACAGACACATAGCCTAAAACTAGAGCCTAGTGTTTTCCCTAGACAGGACAGACGCATAGCCTAAAACTAGAGCCTAGTGTTTTCCCTAGACAGGACAGACGCATAGCCTAAAACTAGAGCCTAGTGTTTTCCCTAGACAGGACAGACGCATAGCCTAAAACTAGAGCCGAGTGTTTTCCTTAGACAGGACAGACGCATAGCCTAAAACTAGAGCCTAGTGTTTTCCCTAGACAGGACAGACGCATAGCCTAAAACTAGAGCCTAGTGTTTTCCCTAGACAGGACAGACGCATAGCCTAAAACTAGAGCCTAGTGTTTTCCCTAGACAGGACAGACACATAGCCTAAAACTAGAGCCTAGTGTTTTCCCTAGACAGGACAGACACATAGCCTAAAACTAGAGCCTAGTGTTTTCCCTAGACAGGACAGACACATAGCCTAAAACTAGAGCCTAGTGTTTTCCCTAGACAGGACAGACGCATAGCCTAAAACTAGAGCCTAGTGTTTTCCCTAGACAGGACAGATACATAGCCTAAAACTAGAGCCGAGTGTTTTTCCTAGCAGTAGTGACTGAACACACAGTATGCCTAGCATATCCTCAAGGCTGATTGTACCATGCTCAGGTGTGAATAGATAAACACAGTAAGTTTATGTATCATTCATAATAGAGGTCACACACACACAGCTGTAACGTTTTTATTTACTTTTCAACTCTTTTGCACACCAGTATTTCTACTTGCACATCATCATCTGCACATCTATCACTCCAGTGTTAATTTGCTAAATTGTAATTACTTCGCTACTATGGCCTATTTATTGCCTTACCTTCTCACGCCATTTGCACACACTGTATATAGACTTTTTTTTCTATTGTGTTATTGACTGTACGTTTGTTTATTCCATGTGTAACTCTGTGTTGTTGTTTGTGTCGCACTGCTTTGCTTTATCTTGGCCAGGTCGCAGTTGTAAATGAGAACTTGTTCTCAACTGGCCTACCTGGTTAAATGAAGGTGAAATAAAAAAAATAAAAATAAAATAAAAAGGGAAGTGATGGAGTCCAGGTGAGTCTGATGACGCGCAGGTGCGCGTAATGATGGTGACAGGAGTGCGCCATAATGAGCAGCCAAGTGACCTAGAGGCCGGAGAGGGAGCACACGTGACAACAGCTGTGTTCCACAGTTGCTGTTTCTGGTCCCACAGACTTCCCAATAGGTGGAACTGAGAACCAGTGTATGACTGAGAGGAGGAAAAGAGTCTAAAATGTCTGGATCTTTGTGATAGTGAGGTGACTGTTAGCGTGTGTGTGTGTGTGAGTGAGTGCCAGGGGTATAGTACCACAGAGCCCTGTGTGCTCTGTTCCTGTGTTCTACTCTATTATCATGCCCATTAAGTCACTATTTGGCGGACTGACAGACTCCCCGTACCAAGGACGGGAGGCACACCAGGACATATCTGATAGAGTCGAGCTGTTCATATTAAGATCCAACCACTTACTGGAGCACTGGAACAATCACTGAACAAATCGGCAATGCTTATGGATTTCACACATACTAGTGGTGAAGCACGGCGGAGCTGCGAATCAGCCCTTCATCTTTCTCATGTCTATCTCATTCTCTTTCTCTCCCTGCTTCCTTCCCTCCCTCTCTTTCTCTCTCTTATTGTCTCTCTTCTTTTGCTCAACAAAAAAGAAGATAAAGTATTGTTCAGCTGATGGACAACATGAGGAGAAGGATGAGAGAAGAGCTTTGTTTCACAGACTGAACGCAGATAGGAGAGAGTTTTGAGAACAATAGTGTTGTTAGTGAGTCAAATTAGATCAAAAGAGAAAGAAATATATAATTATCTGAAGCCAGTAATAGTGAGTCTCAAAGCTCTCTCTCTCTCTCTCTCTCTCTCTCTCTCTCTCTCTCTCTCTCTCTCTCTCTCTCTCTCTCTCTCTCTCTCTCTCTCTAATTCCTCTCTCTCTCTCTCTCCAATTCCTCTCTCCAATTCCTCTCTCCAATTCCTCCCTCTAATTCCTCCCTCACTCATCCCCTCCTTTCTCTCTCTCTCTCCCTCCCACTATCCCTCTCCAGGGTGATTTGAGGACAAGGACACACCAGGGAACAGACAGAGACAGAGGCTTTATCCCTGGCTTTATGCCTCATTGGATGCGTCCCAAATGGCACCCTATTCACTACATAGTGTAATACTTTACACCAGAGCCCTATGGGCCCTTGTCAAAAGTAGTACACTATAAAGGGAAAAGGATGCCATTTGGTACACAACCTTAATGCGACAGAGCCATGGACATAGCCCAATGAATTTCAGCTCTATCAGAAATACAATACAAAAAAATTCTCAGGCATAATATTTTGTTATCTACTGATCAGAATGTATTCCTAAATTAGAGAGGAACTCCTTTGAAACTTCCATCTTAGAGAGGAGACGTCTCCTGCAGGCGAAATGTGTGGGAGTACAGTGCAGAGTGTGGGGGGAGTTGGAAGAACATTTATAGAAGACGAGGGGTTTGTGATGATGGTGGCAAGAGGAAGGAAAAAATAAGAAGATTCCGTTTGAAAGAGTGTTCTCGCAGGAGCTGCAGTTTCCTCATACATACTGCAGTGTGAGCGCCGGAAAATAATTAAAAACATTGAATAATGAAGTAAGCTTTATGCAACACCTTTTTGAGTGCGAACCCATTACGCCTCTTTGTGAATTTTGCAGAATTCAGACAGAGTAGAGCTAAGGGGAGAAACTCAGAGACCGGGTCACCAAGGCGTCAGCCATACTTCTCAAAGACAGAAAGTCAAATTAGCTAAAAATATAATTAAAATACCACTATCTGAAGCTAGTAATAGTGAGTCGTGAGTCCCAAAGAGCTGCGGTTGTATGTGTGTGTGTATGTGTGACAGGCCACCCTATTGTCTCCCTTCATGCTTTTCACAGCTCTCTAATAAAGCCCGAACTACGGCTGCTTTTCCAAATGGCACCCTATTCTCTATGTAGTGCCCTACTTTTGACCAGAACCGTATCGGTCCGTGTCAAAGGTAGAGCACCAAATAGGGAATAGAGTGCCGTTTGGGACGCACCCTATGTGCTGCTGCTATTAATTCCATGGAGGAGCAGACAGAGGATAATAAAAGAGCTCTTTCACCGTCCTCAATATAACAAGGTACACACACACACACACACACACACACACACACACACACACACACACACACACACACACACACAAGGCACACACACAAACCACCTCTAAGTGATAGCATCAAATGCAGTATGCCCACTCCTGCACTGCAAGGCATCTACATCATCTGCACCTACTGTGGCTGTCTAGACACTGGACCATTCCTTCCATGAAGAGAAAGGGAAAAGGGAAGCCTCCTTGTGTTGGTTAATTCTAGATCATACAATATGCATATTATTATTACTTTTGGATAGAAAACACTCTCAAGTTTCTAAAACTGTTTGAATTATATCTGTGAGTAAAACAGAACTCATTTTGCAGCAAACTTCCATATAGGAAGTGAAAAATCTGAAAACGAGGCTCTGTTTCAGGGCCTGCCTATTCAATTGCCTTATATTTATCGATATGCATGCACTTCATACGCCTTCCACTAGATGTCAACAGGCAGTGGAAGGTGGAATGGGGTGTCTAGCTTGATCTGAGGTCGAACAAGAGCTTTTGGAGTGACAGGTCAGCCATTTTGTCAGTTTTCCAAGGCGCGCGAAGGAGCTCCACATTGTCTTCTGAAAAGCGGTCGGTATACACGGCGAATATCTCCGGCTCTGATTTTATTTGATACATTTGATAATAACATCATAAAGTAGGTTTTTTCAACCGAGTTTTATCAGTTTATTCAACGTTTATTGGGACTTTTGGAGTTTTCCGTTCTTTGCGCCAAGAGAGGATGGGAATGTTAGTAACCTTGGCTAGCATTGTGGCGCGAATTCGACAGAAGAAATGGACATTCTAAAACCAAACAACGATTTATTCTGGACCAAGGACTCCTTGTACAACATTCTGATGGAAGCTCAGCAAAAGTAAGAAAAAATGTATGATGTTATTTCGTATTTCTGTGTAAAATATTGACTCCTATTCTCCGCCGTGTTGGTGAGTGCTGTCTCACAATAACGCAAGCTGTATGTTATGGTAAAGTTATTTTAAAAAATCTAACACAGCGGTTGCATTAAGAACCAGTTTATCTTTCATTTGCCATACCACAAGTATTTTTATGTAAAGTTTATGATGAGTTCTTTGGTTAGATTAGGTGAGTGTCCAAAATATCTCCGGACATTCTGGGAAAATGTTGCTACATATTCACAATGTATAACCACGATTGCAGCGCTAAATATGCACATTTTCGAACAAAACATAAGTGTATTGTATAACATGGTGTTATAAGACTGTCATCTGATGAAGTTGTCCAAAGGTTAGTGATTAATTTTATATCTTTTGCTGGTTTTTGCGAAAGCTACCTTTGCGGTGAATAAATGCGTTTGTGTGTTTGGCTATTGTGGTAAGCTAATATAATTCTACATTGTGTTTTCGCTGTAAAACACTTAAAAAATCGGAAATATTGGCTGGATTCACAAGATGTTTATCTTTCATTTGCTGTACACCATGTATTTTTCATAAATGTTTTATGATGAGTATTTATGTATTTCACGTTGCTCTCTGTAATTATTCTGGCTGCTTCGGTGCTATTTGTGATGGTAGCTGCAATGTAAAACTATGATTTATACCTCAAATATGCACATTTTTCGAACAAAACATAAATGCATTGTATAACATGTTATAAGACTGTCATTTGATGAAGTTGTTTCTTGGTTAGTGACTAATTATATCTCTATTTTGTCGGTTTTGTGAAAGCTACCTATGCGGTGGAAACATGGTGAAAATATGCGGTTGTGTGTTTGGAAATGATGGCTGGATTCACAAGATGTTTATCTTTCATTTGCTGTATTGGACTTGTGATTTCATGAAAATAATATTATATGATATCCCTGTCCCGTTAGGCTAGGCTATGCTAGTCAGCTTTTTTGATGAGGAGGATCCCGGATCCGGGATGGATATTAAGTAAAGGTTTTAACCGACTTTCTCTGTTGATTTCTCTATTGCTAGTTACAGTGTTGCATTAAGTGTGCTTTCTTCTCCCTCTCTCTCTCTCCATTTTTGTTTTCCTCCCTGAGTTTCTTCATGCTCTTTTATTTTTCTTCCACTGGAAATTACTGAGATTGTCCGCCAGTTGTGTGTGTGGGCGTGTGAGTGTGTGTGTCCGGCAGCTGTGTGTGTGGGCGTGTGAGTGTGTGTGTGTGTGTCCGCCAGCTGAGCAGCAGCAGTGGCATTTTGATTTCTCTCCACTTATCTCCTTTAGCAGCAATTTTGACAGACAAGGGAAGGGGAAATGATATATGCAAAATCCACTGATAAATATCAAACCTCACAAAAAGACACTCTCTCCTGACTTTGTCCCTCTGACCCGATTGGAATGAGATTATCTCCAGTATCCTCCTTTTCAATCTATTTCTGTCTATCCTATATATTTCCCCCTATTGTTTTCTTACTGTCTACATCAAGTGTCACTCAAAAATTCCCCTTTCCTATCTCTGTATCTAACGAAGAAGCATATTTCAAATTTCTTCTAAACTCAGCAAAAAAAGAAATGTCCCCTTTTCAGGACCCTGTCTTTGAAAGATAATTCGTAAAAATCAAAATAACTTCACAGATCTTCATTGTAAAGAGTTTTAACACTGTTTCCCATGCTTGTTCAATGAACCATTAACTTCTTGCGAATATAGGGGGTGCTGTTTCGACTTAGCATAAATTGGTCTCCAGATTAAACTGCCTAGTACTCAATTCTTGCTCGTACAATATGCATAGTATTATTATTATTGGATAGAAAACACTCTCTAGTTTCTATAACCGTTGGAATTATGTCTCTGAGTGGAACAGAACTCATTCTACAGCACTTTTCCTGCCAGGGAGTGAGATTTCAGAAATCTTGGTCCCTGTTCCCAGTTCAGTTTTTAAGTCCCTGTGAATCCTATGGGGCTACAAACACTGCCTACGCCTTCCTCTAGATGTCAGTAAGTGGTGACAATTTGAATGGAGTCGATTGCGCAATCAGGGACTTTATAAAAGACAGAAAGGCGGAAGGAACTTTCTTTTCTTCAATGAGCTCGACGCACGATGGACGTCGGACTGGCCTCTTTCCAAGCTTTGGTTTAGCCAGTAATATATCGCCGGTCATGTTTTTACTCGTTATAGGTGTTAAAAACATCATAAGGTAGTTAATTTAAACCGTTTTATAGCAATTTATATCCGTTTAGTGCGATTTTCTGGCATTTCTTTGTGACACACTTCCAAGAGCTGGGCACTTTTCTAGTACATGCCGAACGTTAGTGGCCATTTCGACGGGACAAGAGGACATCTTTCGACCAAAAGACGATTAGACCGGAGAAAGGATACATTGCCCAAGATTCTGATGGAAGATCAGCTCATAGTAAGAACTATTTATGATGATAAATCGTTGTTCTGTAGAAAAATGTTAAACGCATATTCCGCCATTTTCTTTGGGTAGCTTCGCTTTGGCGCACCCGGTATTGCACAGTAAGGATAATTTAAAAAATGTAATTCAGCGATTGCATTAAGAACTAATTTGTCTTTCAATAGCTGTCCAGCCTGTATTTTTTAGTCAAGTTTATGAATATTTATTCATTAGACTAGATCACTGTCCAATATGGCGCCCGACATTTTCAGGCCAGTTTTGCTACTATTCTCATTGTATAACCACGTTTTTTTGTGGCTAAATATGCACATTTTCGAACAAACTCTATATGTATGTTGTAATATGATGTTACAGGAGTGTCATCGGAAGAATTCTGAGAAGGTTAGTGAAAAAATTAATACATTTTGGTGGTGATAATGCTATCGCTCTTTTTGCCTTGAATCAATGCTCGGGTAACGTTTGCACATGTGGTATGCTAATATAACGATTTATTGTGTTTTCGCTGTAAAACACTTAGAAAATCTGAAATATTGTCTGAATTCACAAGATCTGTGTCTTTCCATTGCTGTGAGCTGTGTATTTTTAAGAAATGTTTTATGATTAGTAATTAGGTAATACACGTTGCTCTCTGTATTTATTCTAGTCGAGTTGTGATGGTGGGTGCAATTGTAAACTATGATTTCTACCTGAAATATGCACATTTTTCTAACAAAACAAAACCTATCCTATACAATAAATATGTTATCAGACTGTCATCTGATGAGGTTTTTTCTTGGTTAGTGGCTATCAATATCTTTATTTGGCCGAATTGGTGATAGCTACTGGTGGAGAGAAAAAATGGTGGACTAAGAAAAATGGTGTCTTTTGCTAACGTGGTTAGCTAATAGATTTACATATTGTGTCTTCCCTGTAAAACATTTTAAAAATCAGAAATGATTGCTGGATTCACAAGAAGTGGATCTTTCATCTGGTATCTTGGACTTGTGATTGAATGATATTTAGATGCTAGTATTTACTTGTGACGCTATGCTAGCTATGCTATTCAGCTTTTTTACTGGTGGGGGGGTGGGGGGTGCTCCCGGATCCGGGTTTCTGAATCGGTAGAAGTTAACAATTAATGAACATGCACCTGTGGAACGGTCGTTAAGACACTAACAGCTTACAGACGGTAGGCAAATTAAGGTCACAGTTATGAAAACGTAGGACACTAAAGAGGCCTTTCTACTGACTCTGAAAAACACCAAAAGAAAGATGCCCAGGGTCCCTGCTCATCTGCGTGAACGTGCCTTAGGCATGCTGCAAGGAGGCATGAGGACTGCAGATGTGGCCAGGGCAATAAATTGCAATGTCCGTACTGTGAGACGCCTAAGACAGTGCTACAGGGAGACAGAATGGACAGCTGATCGTCCTCGCAGTGGCAGACCACGTGTAATAACACCTGCACAGGATCGGCACATCCGAACATCACACCTGAGGGACTGGTACAGGATGGCAACAACAACTTCCCGAGTTACACCAGGAACGCACAATCCCTCCATCAGTGCTCAGACTGTCCGCAATAGGCTGAGAGAGGCTGGACTGAGGGCTTGTAGGGCAGGTACTCACCAGACATCACCGGCAACAACGTCGCCTATGGGCACAAACCCACCGTCACTGGACCAGACAGGACTGGCAAAAAGTGCTCTTCACTGACGAGACGCGGTTTTGTCTCACCAGGGGTGATGGTCGGACTCGCGTTTATCATCAAAGGAATGAGCGCTACACCGAGGCCTGTACTCTGGAGCGGGATTGATTTGGAGATGGAGGGTCAGTCATGGTCTGGGGCGGTGTGTCACAGCAATATGGGACTGTGTTTGTTGTCATTGCAGGCAATCTCAACGCTGTGCGTTACAGGGACGCCATCCTCCTCCCTCAAGTGGTACCCTTCCTGCAGGCTCATCCTGACATGACCATCCAGCATGACAATGCCACCAGCCATACTGCTCATTCTGTGTGTGATTTCCTGCAAGACAGGAATGTCAGTGTTCTGCCATGGCCAGCGAAGAGCCCAGATCTCAATCCCATTGAGCAAGTCTGGGACTTGTTGGATCGGAGGGTGAGGGCTAGGGCCATTCCCCCTAGAAATGTCCGGGAACTTGCAGGTGCCTTGGTGGAAGAGTGGGGTAACATCTCACAGCAGAACTGGCAAATCTGGTGCAATCCATGGGGAGGAGATGCACTGCAGTACTTAATGCAGCTGGTGGCCACACCAGATACTGACTGTTACTTTTGAATTTGACCCACTCTTGTGTTCAGGGACACATTATTCCATTTATGTTAGTCACATGTCTGTGTAACTTGTTCAGTTTATGTCTCAGTTGTTGAATCTTGTTATGTTCATACACATATTTACACGTTAAGTTTGCTAAAAATAAACGCAGTTGACAGTGAAAGGGAGTTTATGTGCAGCCGTGTGGTAGGCTAGCTGCATAACAAGATCTCACAGATTTACCAATTTGCCTTCAAATTCTGACATTCATTCAGTAGTATGCTTGGGGTCATTGTCCATTTGGAAGACCCATTCGCGACCAAGTTTTAACTTCCTGACTGATGTCTTGAGATGTTGCTTCAATATATCCACATACGTTTCTCTCCTAATGATGCCATCTAGTTTGTGAAGTGCACCAGTCCCTCCTGCAGCAAAACACCCCCACAACATGATGCTGCCACCCCCGTACTTCACGGTTGGGATGGTGTTCTTCGGCTTGCAAGCCTCCCCCTTTTTCCTCCAAACATAACGACGGTCATTTTGGCCAAACAGTTCTATTTTTGTTTCATCAGACCAGAGGACATTTCTCCAAAAAGTACGATCTTTGTCCCCATGTGCAGTTGCAAACCGTAGTCTGGCTTTTTTATGGCGATTTTGGAGCAGTGGCTTCTTCCTTGCTGAGTGGCCTTTCGGGTTATGTCGATATAGGTCTTGTTTTATAGATACTTTTGTACCTGTTTCCTCCAGCATCTTCACAAGGTCCTTTGATGTTGTTCTGGGAGTGATTTGCACTTTTTGCACCAAAGTACGTTCATCTCTAGGAGACAGAACGCGTCTCCTTCCTGAGTGGTATGACGGCTGCGTGGTCCCATGGTGTTTATACTTGCGTACTATTGTTTGTACAGATGAACGTGCTTCCTTCAGGCATTTGGAAATTGCTCCCAAGGATGAACCAGACTTGTGGAGGTTTCTGAGCTCTTGGCTGATTTCGTTTGATTTTCCTATGATGTCAAGCCAAAGAGGCACTGAGTTTGAAGGTAGGCCTTGAAATACATCCACAGGTACACCTACAATTGACTCCAATGATGTCAATTAGCCTATCAGAAGCTTCTAAAGCCATGACATAATTTTCTGGAATTTTCCAAGCTCTTTAAAGGCACAGTCAACTTAGTGTATGTAAACTTCTGCCCCACTGGAATTATGATACAGTGAATTAATTATAAGTGAAATAATCTGTCTGTAAACAATTGTTGGAAAAATGACTTGTGTCATGCACAAAGTAGATGTCCTAATCGACTTGGAAAAACTATAGTTTGTTAAAAAGAAATTTGTTGAGTGGTTGAAAAACTAGTTTTAATGACTCCAACCTAAGTGTATGTAAACTTCCGACTTCAACTGTATGTGTGTGTGTGTGTGTTATAGACATCACACTGCGTTCTTAGCGAGTATCGTTTCCTCGTGATTCAGCTTACACCGAGGCTCGAACCCATGCAACACCTCTACCTTGCTAGAACACCCGACCGCCCTCCTTGACAAGGTACCAACCGTTTGAGCTACCGTTTCAGATCTAATTTGATATCTCCATCGGCAACAATTCAGGCCAGCTGTGGATTGATACGTTCTTAACTCCGTTACACGTGGAGGAAATCATTAATAACAGAGGATATTGAGAATCTCATTCAAGGGATACTGTTTATACTTGATACTGTTTATGTTCTGTTCTGTTGTATTCCCTCACATACTCTACCCACACTATATACTAGATTAACCAATTCTGACCTTACTATAGTATAATGACAAATATATCAGCAATATAAATTGCATCAGAGTGACAAGTATGATGACTGATGCCCTGTTATGGGCATAGACGCTAACCGGTAGTAGCAGTGCATATTTAGACTGCGGAAGCCAGAGATGCCATTTTCAGCAGCGTGACATGATCAACAAGCCATTTTTGGGCTGCCTGCGCGTTGTTCCGGCCTATTTGGGTTCTCCTCTCCACCTTCTCTCTTCCAGCTCCCTTTTACAGAATCTTTCCCATAAAGGACCCATTTGATCTATTTATAGTTTTCTGTGTGCGGCGGCAGTGTTCTCTTAGGGCTCCCTGCTTGCCTGTCTGCCTGCCTGCGTACGCTCCCACATCATTGCGTGGGCGCCCAGATTGAGAGAGAGAGGGATGGAGGGGGGCAGACTGACTCTCACCTCTGCTGGAGTGGAACAATCACTGAACATCCATTATTTCCTCCTTCTCAAAGAGATGGATGAAAAGTGAAAATTCCTCCACTTGAATAACTTGAAATGAAAACACTATGACTAGAATTACTTTTTAACTTCTATTTGTAGCCCAACAATGGCTCACAGAATAAAAGGTGTCTTCACACGTGTGAATGGATCTTCTATGAGTCAGTGGTGGTGTATTGGTTTGGAATAGGGTTAGTAACAATGGAAGAATGATTTAGGAATGAATAATAGGGTCAAAACAGTGAAATTAATTGTGAATCTCATAGCCCCCACTCAAAAAAAGTGTGTGTGTGTGTGTGTGTGTGTGTGTGTGTGTGTGTGTGTGTGTGTGTGTGTGTGTGTGTGTGTGTGTGTGTGTGTGTGTGTGTGTGTGTGTGTGTGTGTGTGTGTGTGTGTGTGTGTGTGTGTGTGTGACCACCAGTCTCGTTTCCAGTGTGTGGGAGGAGAGGAGGCCTAGCTTGACTGTACCATTATCTGCAATGTGTGGCTATTGTCTCTGGAAGCACACAGCATCATCAACAGCCAAGGAAAACAGCTGCATCACACCATGTACTATGCTCCGGATGAAAGTCACGTTTAAATATCACATAGTTATTTTGTTTCTCTTTGTTGTCCTTTTTCTTTTAGTACAGGAACACTGTTATGACAAAGTTTCCCTCAATATTCCCCACAGCCTGTAATACAGCAGGAAGAAGCGTCTCCGTATTCAAGCCAAAGGCACATGCTAGTAGTATGTTCACTATGTTCAACATAGATCCAAATCAAACATGTACTGTTTTATGAGGAAGTGTTCCTTATTAGTGTGCACTTGGGCTCTGTCTTTGCAGGTAATCACACATATGAGGAAGGACACACACACACCAAAGGGGGTTAACAATTCCGACAAGAAGGATATCCTGCTTTCACTGGAACAGGCCCAGATCCACGCCTTTTGCGTGAAGAAATGATGCTGGAAAAGGGGCCGCAGATCGGGCAGCCTTCTGAGAATCCGGAGGCCAGCGAGTAAACTCCCACTGCCATCCGTTCTTCTTGCTAACGTGCAATCATTGGAAAATAAAATTGATGACCTACGATTAAGATTATCCTACCAACGGGACATTAAAAACTGTAACATCTTATGTTGTTTCACCGAGACGTGGCTGAAAGAAGATACGGACAATATAGTGCTAGCGAGATTTTCCATGCACCGGCAGAACAGAGACGCTACCTCTGGTAAGACGAGGGGTGGGGGTGTTTGTCTATTTGTCAATAACAGCTGGTGAGCGATATCTAATATTAAAGAAGTCTCGAGGTATTGCTCGCCTGAGGTAGAGTACCTTATGATAAGCTGTAGACCCTTGCTGTCTCTGCCTGGCCGGTTTCCCTCTCTCCACTGGGATTCTCTGCCTCTAACCCTATTACAGGGGCTGAGTTACTGGCTTACTGGTGCTCTTTCATGCCGTCCCTAGGAGGGGTGCGTCACTTGAGTGGGTTGAGTTACTGACAAGATCTTCCTGTCTGGGTTGGCGCCCCCCCTTGGTTTGTGCTGTGGTGGAGATCTTTGTGGGCTATACTCGGCCTTGTCTCAGGATTGTAAGTTGGTGGTTGAAGATATCCCTCTAGTGGTGCAGGGGCTGTGCTTTGGCAAAGTGGGTGGGGTTATATCCTTCCTGTTTGGCCCTGTCCGGGGGTATCATCGGATGGGGCCACAGTGTCTCCTGACCCCTCCTGTCTCAGCCTCCAGTATTTATGCTGCAGTAGTTTATGTGTCGGGGGGCTAGGGTCAGTTGGTTATATCTGGAGTACTTCTCCTGTCTTATCCGGTGTCCTGTGTGAATTTAAGTATGCTCTCTCTAATTCTCTCCTTCTCTCTTTCTTTCTCTCTCTCGGAGGACCTGAGCCCTAGGACCATGTGTCAGGACTACCGGGCATGATGACTCCTTGCTGTCCCCAGTCCACCTGGCCTTGCTGCTGTTCCAGTTTCAACTGTTCTGCCTGCGGCTATGGAACCCTGACCTGTCCACCGGACGTGCTACCTGTCCCAGACCTGCTGTTTTCAACTCTCTAGAGACCGCAGGAGCGGTAGAGATACTCTTAATGATCGGCTATGAAAAGCCAACTGACATTTACTCCTGAGGTGCTGACTTGCTACACCCTCGATAACTACTGTGATTATTATTATTTGACCATGCTGGTCATTTATGAACATTTGAACATCTTGGCCATGTTCTGTTATATTCTCCACCTGGCACAGCCAGAAGAGGACTGGCCACCCCTCATAGCCTGGTTCCTCTCTAGGTTTCTTCCTAGGTTTTGGCCTTTCTAGGGAGTTTTTCCTAGCCACCGTGCTTCTACACCTGCATTGCTTGCTGTTTGGGGTTTTAGGCTGGGTACAGCACTTCGAGATATTAGCTGATGTACGAAGGGCTATATAAAATAAACTTGATTTGATTTGAACCACCCTATCTACCAAGAGAGTTCTCATCTTTCTTATTCGTAGCCGTCTATTTACCACCACAGAATGAAGCTGGCACTAGGACCGCTCTTAACAAATTCTATAAGGCCAATAGCCAAGAAGAAAATACTCACCCAGAAGCAGCGCTCCTAGTGGCCGGGAACTTTAACGCAGGCAAACTTAAATCAGTTTTACCAAATTTTTACCAGCATATCACATGTGCAACCAGGGGGGAAAAAATCCTAGACCACCTTTACTTCACACACAGAGATGCATACAAAGCTCTCCCCCGCCCCTCCATTTGGCAAATCTGACCATAATTCTATCCTTCTGATTCCTGCTCACAAGCAAAAACTAAAACAGGAAGTACCAGTGACTCGCTCAATACAGAAGTGGTCAGATGACGCGGATGCTACACTACAGGAATGTTTTGCAAGCACAGACTGGAATATTTTCCGGGATTCATCCAATGGCACTGAGGAGTACACCACCTCAGTCATCAGCTTCATCAATCAGTGCATCGATGATGTCATCCCCACAGTGACTATATGTACATATCCCAACCAGAAACCATGGATTACAGGCAACATCCGCATCGAGCTAAAGGCTAGAGCTGCCGCTTTCAAGGAGCGGGAGACTAAACCGGACGCTTATAAGAAATCCCGCTATGCCCTCAGATGAACCATCAAACAAGCAAAGTGTCAATACAGGATTAAGATTGAATCCTACTACACCGGCTATGACGCTCGTCGGATGTGGCAGGGCTTGAAAACTATTTACGGACTACAAAGGGAAACCCAGACACGAGCTGCCCAGTGAAGCGAGCCTACCAGACGAGCTAAACGCCGTTTATGCTCAAATCGAGGAAAGCAACACTGAAGCATGCATAAGGGGAGCACCAGCTGTTCTGGATGACTGTGTGATCACGGTCTCGGTAGCCGATGTGAACAAAACCTATAAACAAGTCAACGTTCACAAAGCCGCTGGGCCAGACGGATTACCAGGACGTGTACTCAAAGCATGTGCGGACCAACTGTCAAGTGTCTTCACTGACATTTTCAACCTCTCCCTGACCGAGTCTGTAATACCTACATGTTTCAAGCAGACCACCACAGCCCCTGTGCCCAAGGAAGCAAAGGTAACCTGCCTAAATGATTACCGCCCCGTAGCACTCACGTCGGTAGCCATGAAGTGCTTTGAAAGGCTGGACATGGCTCACATCAACAGCATCCTCCCGGACACCCTAGACCCACTCCAATTCGCATACCGCCCCAACAGATCCACAGATGACGCAATCTCAAATCAAACTTCACACTGCCCTTTCTCACCTGGACAAAAGGAACACCTATGTGAGAATGCTGTTCATTGCCTACAGCTCAGCGTTCAACACCATAGTGCCCACGAAGGTCATCACTAAGCTAAGGACTCTGGGTCTAAACACCTCCCTCTGCAACTGGATCCTGGACTTCCTGACGGGCTGCCCCCCAGATGGTAAGACTAGGCAACAACACATCTGCCACGCTGATCCTTAACACTGGGGCGCCTCAGGGGTGTGTACTTAGTCCCCTTATGTATTCCCTGTTCACCCACGACTGCGTGGCCAAACACGACTCTAACACCATCATTAAGTTTGCTGACGACACAACAGTGGTAGGCCTGATCACCGATAACGATGAGGCGGCCTATAGGGAGGAGGTCAGAGAACTGGCTGTCTGGTGCCAGGACAACAACCTCTCTCTCAATGTGAACAAGACAAAGAAGCTGATTGTGGACTACAGGAAAAGGCGGGCAGAACAGGCCCCCATTAACATCGACGGGACTGTAGTGGAGCGGGTTGAGAGTTACTAGTTCCTTGGTGTCCACATCACCAACGAACTATCATGGTCCAAACATACCAAGACAGTCGTGAAGAGGGCACGACCAAACCTTTTGCCCCTCAGGAGATTTGGCATGATTTGGCATGGGTCCCCAGAAATTCAAACGGTTTTACAGCTGCACCATCGAGAGCATCCTGCCTGGTTGCATCACCGCCTTGAATGGCAACTGCTCGGCATCTGACCGTAAGGTGCTACAGAGGGTAGTGCGAACGGCTCATTACATCACTGGGGCCAAGCTTCCTGCCATCCAGGACCTATATAATAGGCGGTGTCAGAGGATAGCCCATGAAATTGTCAGAGACTCCAGTCACCCAAGTTATAGACTGTTATCTCTGCTACTGCACGGCAAACGGTACCGGAGTGCCAAGTCTAGGAACAAAAGGCTCCTCAACAGCTTCGACCCCCAAGCCATAAGACTGCTGAACAATTCATAAAATCGCCACCGGACAATTTACATTGCCCCCCCTTCCCTATTGTACACTGCAGCTACTCACTGTTTGTTTGTTATCTATGCATAGTCACTTCGCCCCCACCTACAGTTGAAGTCGGAAGTTTACATACACCTTAGCCAAATACATTTAAACTAAATTTTTCATTGAATCCTTGTAAAAATTCCCTGTCTTGGGTCAATTAGGATCACCACTTTATTTTAAGAATGTGAAATGTCAGAGAGATAGCAGAGAGAATGATTTATTTCAGCTTTTATTTCTTTCATTACATCCACAGTAGGTCAGAAGTTTAAATACACTCAATTAGTATTTGGTAGAATTGCCTTTAAGTTGTTTAACTTGGGTCAAACGTTTCGGGTAGCCTTACACAAGCTTCCCACAATAAGTTGGGTGAATTTTGGCACATTCCTCCTGACAGAGCTGGTATAACTGAGTCAGTAATGTAGGCCTCCTTGCTCGCACACGCTTTTTCCGTTCTGCTCACAAATTTTCTATACGATTGAGGTCAGGGCTTTGTGATGGCCACTCTAATACCTTGACTTTGTTGTCCTTTTGCCAAAATTTGGAAGTATGCTTGGGGTCATTGTCCATTTGGAAGACCCATTTGCGGCCAAGCTTTAACTTCCTGACTGATGTCTTGAGATTTTGCTTCAATATATCTACAAAATTGTTCTCCCTCATGATGCCATCTATTTTGTGAAGTGCACCAGTCCCTCCTGCAGCAAAACCACCCCCACAACATGATACTGCCACACCTGTGCTTCATGGTTGGGATGGTGTTCTTCGGCTTGCAAGCCTCCCCCTTTTTCCTCCAAATATAACGATGGTCATTATGGCCAAACAGTTACATTTTTGTTTCATCAGACGAGAGGACATTTCTCCAAAAAGTATGATCTTTGTCCCCATGTGCAGTTGCAAACCGTAGTCTGTTTTTTTTATGGCGGTTTTTGAGCAGTGGCTTCTTCCTTGCTGAGTGGCCTTTCAGGTTATGTTGATATAGGACTTATAGGATAGGATATAGGATATAGGACTTATTTTATAGATATTTTTGTACCTGTTTCCTCCAGGATCTTCACAAGGTCCTTTGCTGTTGTTCTGGGATTGATTTGCACTTATTACACCAAAGTACGTTAATCTCTAGAAGACAGAACACATCTCCTTCCTGAGCGATATGACAGCTATGTGGTCCCGTGGTGTTTATACTTGCATACTATTTTTTGGACAGGTGAACGTGGTACCAGGCATTTGGAAATTGCTCCCAAGGATGAACGAGACTTCTGGAGGTCTACAATATTTTTTCTGAGGTCTTGGCTGATTTATTTTGATTTTCCCATGATGTCAAGCACAAAGACACTTGGTTTGAAGGTAGGCCTTGAAATAAATCCACAGGTACACATCCAATTGACTCAAATGATGTCAATTAACCTATCAGAAGCTTCTAAAGCCATGACTTCATTTTCTGGAATTTTCCAAGCTGTTAACAGGACAGTCAACTTAGTGTATGTAAACTGACTTCAACTGTACAGATTACCTCAACTAGCCTGTACCCCCACACACTGACTCGGTACCGGTGCCCCCTGTATATAGCCTCGTTATTGTTATTCTTACTGTGTTACTTTTATTATTACTTTTTATCTTAGTCTACTTGGTAAATATTTTCTTAACTCTTCTTGAACCGCTGTTGGTCAAGGATTTGTAAGTAAGAATTTCACGGTAAAGTCTGTCGCATGTGACAAATAAAGTTTGATTTGATTTGATTCTATGTAACACTACAGTATTGTAGCTACTGCATACACCCCTGGGGGGTAATGTTAGTTGATTATTCAGTCCTGTGTGTGCAGTGCAGTTCCATTCCCCTGTCTCTAACACACATTAGAGACGTCTACATTATTTATCCTCACATGACAAAAGTCCTCTAGCGGAGCACGTCACCTTAAAAATACCCTCTCTTTATATAACCTAGAACCAGGAGAACTGTAGGGAACAGGCAATCAGGCCACCCCATTCCCTATATACTACACTACTTTTGACCAGGGCCCATAGGGAATAGGGTGACATTTGGGACGCATCCTGGGAGCTCAGTTTGAGAGCAAAGCCACATAACTTAGATGATGGGATGGGAGAGTGTGATGGGAGAACTTTTTGGAGTGTTTTCATTGGCTGTGATTTCCCCTGGTTAGCTTGGGTTGATATATTATTGATTTGTTGGATTATGACTTCTGGTTTGGTTTATGTAATCTCTCACAGGAAAAGGTAAGGAGGAAGGAAGGAAGGGAAACATCTGGACTGGTCCATTTAGGTAGCTTACTAGGGAACAGCTAAGCACTAGGGAACTAGGGAACAGCTAAGCACTAGGGAACTAGGGAACAGCTAAGCACATCATTTGCTGCTGCATGAATTGCTTTTTTCTCTCCTTAATTACTCCCTGTTTAATGATCACTTACTGCATTGATCAATTATGTATATGTCTAACCCAGAGGTAGTATCTGCTTAAATGATCGTCAATCAATGTACAACGTTAGCAACTACAGCTCTGTTCAGTACTCTACCCATTCACATTGGCTTTATCTCGCTAACTACCCCCTCCTGTTCTTTCCCTCACCACCCCTCCTCCCTTATCCTCCTCCTCCCTTCTCCATCCTCTTTGCGCCTTGTCATCTATGGGTCAAGACTGTGCATGCCTCTCTCTTTAATCCTAATACCATTCACTACTGTTCATTTATTCTGCTTGGATTAATCAGATATTTTACAGTCATTACATTGTAGAGACGACCGTGGGACATGGGTTGCATCACAGCCTGCACTCTATTTCCTATATAGTGCACTATAGGGATGCACACGGAGTCTCTCTCCACTAAATGAAGGCGCATCTCTACTACTCTGTCGACTGCCTGACGCATCCAGCTATTTCTCCCCTCAAGAAACGTAATGATAATAAGGCAATAATTACTTGCCCCCCATTTTACAAATCCTTCCCCTTGTCTCTCTATCCGCATCAGTTATAAACTGGGGGTGAGTACTACCGCATGCAAGATATTGTTTAAAGCCAAGTGACGTAGCACCACCCATCCATCACCCGTTATCCATCCTGCCACGCCTTATCTGCCTGGGCACTCTGGCCACTGGTGGAGACGTGGCGGAGGAGTGTGTGTGTGTCCACACTCTCTCTCTAGGCCAGTCAGCAGAGAGAGAGAGAGAGAGAGAGAGAGAGAGAGAGAGAGAGAGAGAGAGAGAGAGAGAGAGAGAGAGAGAGAGAGAGAGAGAGAGAGAGAGAGAGAGAGAGAGAGAGAGAGAGAGAGAGAGAGAGAGAGAGAGAGAGAGAGAGAGAGAGAGAGAGAGAGAGAGAGAGAGAGAGAGAGAGAGAGAGAGAGAGAGAGAGAGAGAGAGAGAGAGAGAGAGAGAGAGAGAGAGAGAGAGAGAGAGAGAGAGAGAGAGAGAGAGAGAAAATAATAATCATGGGGCCTGCGGATAATGAAAGGGAGCAGGCTGTAAAAGCGTTTGCACTTCATGCCACAGCAGAGTACTGCCAGCCATCCCAGCCCGCCCACAGACGGCACAGCTATCAAAGGGGTCCGCGTGCCCACCCAGTCGGCCCGGGAGATCCCAAATGACCCATATAGCTCACTGCCTGCCTGGCCTGGCGTTGCCCCTGGGGCTGACTATACTATCCTGGGTAAACAAATAATGTAATGGGCTGACGTTAGGCAAATTGTGCGAATAATGGCTGTCTTTCTGGTTTTATAATTGTTCGAGACTATTCAATGCCGATGTTCATCCATTAGGCTATTGTATTGCATTTCTGCCTCCCCTCCTCCCTCTGCGTGATATAAACAGTCAGCTGTCAAATATAAAACAAGCCTTCGACCATGTAGTTAACTGGAATCTATACAGCAACTATTTCCATTTATCACTGTGTGGAGATAGAATGGCTGATCATGCAATCACACTGTCACTGCGGGCTAGCCTGACTGGTGAGCAATTGCACTACAAAGAATGAACACATAGAGCATCTCTTGTGATGTTTCTCACATCATACATGCAATTACTGTGACAAATAAATGCATGCTCAGATGTAGTACATACACACGCACGCACTCACTCACACACACAAACACACACACATACTTAGGTTGAGGAAACACTGTTGTCCAGAGACAGAATCAGTCTCCTCTGTTCAGCCCTGCCTGTCACTAGACTGCAGAGAGGGAGGGAGGGATATACTGTGCTGCTGAGTCATGGCTAGGGGCTAGGTTTGCAAAAACAACCAAAGGACCTCATATAATACAAATCACACACACACTTTAGGACAGACAGTAGATAAGGGACCATAGAGAGTACAGTATCAATATGGACATGGATCAACCCTTTTTCTCCCCAATTCTGTGATATCTAATTGGTAGATACAGTCTTGTCCCATCGCTGCAACTCCCGTACGGACTCGGGAGAGGCGAAGGTCGAGAGCCATTCGTCCTCCGAATCACGACTCCGCCAAGCTGCACTGCTTCTTGACACACTGCTCGCTTAACCCGCAAGCGACTCGCACCAATGTGTCAGAGGAAACACCATACAGCTAGCGACCGAAAGTCAGCATGCATGCGCCCGGCTGTCACAAGGAGTCGCTAGAGCGCGGTGGGACAAGGACATCCCAGCCGGCCAAACCCTCCCCTAACCCGGACGACGCTGGGCCAATTGTGCGCTGCCTCATGGATCTCCCGGTTGCGGCCGGCTGCGACACAGTCCAGGATTGAACCCAGATCTGTATTGACGCCTCTAGCACTGTGATGCCGCTGTGTAGACCGCTGTGCCATTCGGGATTCAATCAACACCTCTTTAATATGGAGATGGTTCAACACCTCTTTAGTATGGAGATGGATCAACACCTGTTTAATATAGAGATGGTTCAACACCTGTTTAGTATGGAGATGGATTAACACCTGTTTAATATAGAGATGGTTCAACACCTGTTTAGTATGGAGATGGATTAACACCTGTTTAATATAGAGATGGTTCAACACCTGTTTAGTATGGAGATGGATTAACACATGTTTAATATAGACATGGTTCAACACCTGTTTAGTATGGAGATGGATTAACACCTGTTTAATATAGAGATGGTTCAACACCTGTTTAGTATGGAGATGGATTAACACCTGTTTAATATAGAGATGGTTCAACACCTGTTTAGTATGGAGATGGATTAACACCTGTTTAATATAGATATGGTTCAACACCTGTTTAGTATGGAGATGGATTAACACCTGTTTAATATAGAGATGGTTCAACACCTGTTTAGTATGGAGATGGATTAACACCTGTTTAATATAGATATGGTTCAACACCTGTTTAGTATGGAGATGGATTAACACCTGTTTAGTATGGAGACGGATTAACACCTGTTTAATATAGAGATGGTTCAACACCTGTTTAATATAGAGATGGTTCAACACTTGTTTAATATGGAGACGGTTCAACACCTGTTTAGTATGGAGATGGATTAACACCTGTTTAGTATGGAGATGGATTAACACCTCTTTAGTATGGAGATGGATCAACACCTGTTTAATATAGAGACCTGTTTAGTATGGAGATGGTTCAACACCTGCTTAATATGGAGATGGATTAACACCTGTTACGCACCTGGAACAGAGCCCCCGATTTCAGATTTTTCAGTTCCTGACAGGAAGTTTGCTGCAAAATGAGTTCTGTTTTACACACAGATATAATTCAAATGGTTTTAGAAACTAGAGAGTGTTTTCTATCCAATAGTAATAATAATATGCATATTGTACGAGCAAGAATTGAGTACGAGGCAGTTTAATTTGGGAACAAATTTTTACAAAGTGGAAATGGCACCCCCCTATTGAGAAAAGGTTTTAACACCTGTTTAATATAGAGATGGTTCAACACTTGTTTAATATAGAGATGGTTCAACACCTGTTTAGTATGGAGATGGATTAACACCTGTTTAATATAGAGATGGTTCAACACTTGTTTAATATGGAGATGGTTCAACACCTGTTTAGTATGGAGATGGTTCAACACCTGTTTAGTATAGAGATGGTTCAACACCTGTTTAGTATGGAGATGGATTAACACCTGTTTAGTATGGAGATGGTTCAACACCTGTTTAATATAGAGATGGATTAACACCTGTTTAGTATAGAGATGGTTCAACACCTGTTTAATATGGAGATGGTTCAACACCTGTTTAATATAGAGATGGTTCAACACCGGTTTAATATGGAGATGGATTAACACCTGTTTAATATAGAGATGGTTCAACACCTGTTTAGTATGGAGATGGATTAACACCTGTTTAATATGGAGATGGTTCAACACCTGTTTAGTATGGAGATGGATTAACACCTGTTTAATATAGAGATGGTTCAACACCGGTTTAATATGGAGATGGATTAACACCTGTTTAATATGGAGATGGATTAACACCTGTTTAATATAGAGATGGATTAACACCTGTTTAATATAGAGATGGATTAACACCTGTTTAGTATGGAGATGGTTCAACACCTGTTTAGTATGGAGATGGATTAACACCTGTTTTTAATATGGAGATGGACAGTTTAACTTCTAGTTCCTCCCAAACCCGGATCCGGGAGAACCCCCATCAGTAAAAAAGCTGACTAGCATAGCCTAGCATAGCGTCACAAGTAAATACTAGCATCTAAATATCATTAAATCACAAGTCCAAGACACCAGATGAAAGATACACATCTTGTGAATCCAGCCATCATTTCTGATTTTTAAAATGTTTTACAGGGAAGACACAATATGTAAATCTATTAGCTAACCACGTTAGCAAAAGACACCACTTTTTTTACTCCACCAGTTTTTTACTCCATCAGTAGCTATCACAAATTCGACCAAATAAAGATATAAATAGCCACTAACCAAGAAACAACTTCATCAGATGACAGTCTGATAACATATTTATTGTATAGCATATGTTTTGTTAGAAAAATGTGCATATTTCAGGTATAAATCATAGTTTACCATTGCAGCCACCATCACAACTCTCACCAAAGCGACTAGAATAACTACAGAGAGCAACGTGTATTACCTAATTACTCATCATAAAACATTTCTTAAAAATACACAGCGTACAGCAATTGAAAGACACAGATCTTGTGAATCCAGACAATATTTCAGATTTTCTAAGTGTTTTACAGCGAAAACACAATATAGCGTTATATTAGCATACCACAATAGCAAACATCACAACAGCATTGATTCAAGCCAAACATAGCGATTACGTATAAACCACCAAAAGATATTAATTTTTTCACTAACCTTCTCAGAATTCTTCAGATGACAGTCCTATAACATCATATTACACAATGCATATAGAGTTTGTTCGAAAATGTGCATATTTAGCGGCACAAATCGTGGTTATACAATGAGAAAAGTAGCCAAGCTGCAAAGAAAATGTCAGGAGAAATCTTGGGAAAGGCACCTATTCTAATCGAAAACTATTCATAAACTTGACTAAAAAATACAAGTTGGACAGCAAATGAAAGATAAATTAGTTCTTAATGCAATCGCTGGGTTAGATTTTTAAAATTAACAGCATAAAGACTGCTTACTATTAGCTGAGCTTCCATCAGAATCTTGGGCAAGGTGTCCTTTCTCCAGAACAATCGTCTTTGGGTTGAAAGATGTCCTCTTGTCCGGTCGAAATAGCCGCTAATGTTAGCCACCAACTGGAGAGGTGTCCAACTCGTGAAAGCGCATGACAAAGAAATCCCAGAAAATCGCAATAAACTGCTATAAACTGCTATAAGTCGGTTTAAATTAACTACCTTATGATGTCTTTAACACCTATAACGAATAAAAACATGACCGGAGATATAGAACTACTAAAACGAAAGCGTTTGCAGGACGCCATTGTGATGTCTTCTTGCGCCAGGCGCACCGTTGAAAAGGACGGTACTTCCGTTCCACGGTCTTATATAAGGTCCCAGATTGCACAATCCACTCCATTCAAATTCTCCCCGCTTACTGACATCTAGAGGAAGACGTATGCAGTGCATGTAGCCCGATGGCTTACATGGGGACTTATAAACTGACCTCAGAACAGGGACCTCGATTTCTGAAATCTCACTCCCTGACAGGAAATGTGCTACAGAATGAGTTCTGTTTCACTCAGAGAAATAATTCAAACGGTTTTAGAAACTAGAGAGTGTTTTCTATCCAATAGTAATAATAATATGCATATTGTACGAGCAGGAATTGAGTACGAGGCAGTTTAATTTGAGAACGATATTTTACAAAGTTGAAACAGCACCCCCTATATTGACAAGAGGTTTTAAGATGAGGGCACTGGGATGTAACAGTAATAGTATCATCAGCAGCAATAGAGCCTCATCTACCCTAGCATACTGTACTCTGTAACATCCTCCCCTAGCATATTGAAATCCTAATCTGAACGGTCACTGCACAGATAATGTCATCAGTATTGACTGAGAGAGGCAGAGTGGGGGGATGAAAAGATGAAACCTTCAGAAGAAATGTGAAGGCCAAAATAAAAGACTCTTCTTCTACCATGAATAATGAATGAGGCAGCTTTTCTTTCTATCCTCCTCTCCAACCTCTGATCTCAGACATCCCTCCTTTCCGCTTTCCTCTCTTCTCATCATCCCTCCCTCCTTTCTCCACTTCCATCCACTATCCAAATTCCCCTCAGACTTAGGAAAAGTCAGAGGAGGGAGCAAGAGACTCGGCTACACAGTGCTCAGACTCAGTAGGCGGGACTTAAACACAAGCCAATCATTTCTTCTAGATGTCGTTGGTAGAGAGACAACCTGCTGCTGTTTCCCCGTTCAACACCTTAGCTCCAATTGGAACTTTTCCCTCCCACCATCACCACTACCGCCTATATCCCACCCCCAGTCACATTCCTTCATTCATCCCTCTTTCGCCACCATGTCTTGGTTAGCCTGACATGAACAGAAACAGACCAGGAAAACCCAAACCGTTCCACACACACAGGTTGTGTTAGTTCTCACTGTGAGGACAGACATAAGTCGTCACCCCTAAAACAGTGTCTTTACACTCCTATTAATGAACATAATCAATAAGGATGTTGTGAAAGAAAAGAAAATCTGCTGATAATATGTGTGTCGGGTTAATCAATATTAAATAAAAGAGTAAGATACGTTTCAGAATTATTTTGAATATTTATCTTCTCTGGGGTCTAAGGCAAAAATAAAACTGCAAAACTGCAAAACAGCATAATTCATAAGATGCTGAGTTTGAGGGAAAACAAGCGCTAAACAAAATAAGCTTTTCCATATCAAATATAAGAGTCTAAGGGGATGTGATTGCCTCAGTATGTCAGTGGAAAATATTGGAAACATCAGAGTACTGTAAGCTCCCCTTTCCCATAGTGCAGTAATAACTGACTGTAAGAAACAACAACAACAAACATAACATGCTTGTGTGTGTGTATGTGTGAGTGAGTGAGTGAGTGAGTGAGTGAGTGAGTGAGTGAGTGAATGAGTGAGTGAGTGAGTGAGTGAATGAGTGAGTGAGTGTGTTTAGTGAGTGAGTGTGTGTGTGTTTATGTGTGAGTGAGTGAGTGAGTGTGTGTGTTTATGTGTGAGTGAGTGAGTGAGTGAGTGAGTGAGTGTGTTTAGTGAGTGAGTGTGTGTGTGTTTATGTGTGAGTGAGTGAGTGAGTGTGTGTGTTTATGTGTGAGTGAGTGAGTGAGTGAGTGAGTGAGTGAGTGAGTGAGTGAGTGAGTGAGTGAGTGAGTGAGTGAGTGAGTGAGTGAGGGTGTGTGTTTATGTGTGAGTGAGTGAGTGAGTGAGTGAGTGAGTGAGTGAGTGAGTGAGTGAGGGAGTGAGTGAGTGAGTGTGTGTGTGTTTATGTGTTTAGTGAGTGAGTGTGTGTGTGTGTGTGTTTATGTGTGAGTGAGTGAGTGAGTGTGTGTGTTTATGAGTGAGTGAGTGAGTGAGTGAGTGAGTGAGTGAGTGAGTGAGTGAGTGAGTGTGTGTGTGTGTGTGTGTGTGTGTGTGTGTGTGTGTGTGTGTGTGTGTGTGTGTGTGTTTATGTGTGAGTGAGTGAGTGCTTCAGCTACTTCTGCTCATCATTTGTCCTTTTCCCATTCACACCCCTTGCCATCTATCCCCTGTACAGCAGGTCTTTCTGCAACCCCCCTCCAGCCCAATATATATCTTCCAAGATGGCATAGCAGTGGGGATGTCTGTTTTGATGGTCTTGTCCCATCCCTTGTATATATCGTTTTTCTTCGTATATATTTGTATTACTTTTTTAATCTCTTTTTCCATCTATGGACTGAACATACTCTCCTGCAACCCGCCTAACCCAATGTGGTATGGATCTGCTATTTTTACACTTTTGAACCGGAACCGCCTTCTGAAGCTAGCCAGCTAACTAGCTACTAGCTAGTAGCTAGGCCCTTCTCCCGGCTAGCCAAAGAATTCCATCAGATAATTCCTGGGCTTCAATACCTCTTCTGCCAATTGGCCTGGACCCTTTGCTGTGGCCGCACCTGGCTTAAATGGTGCCTCTAGAGACAAAACCTCTCTCATCGTCACTCAATGCCTAGGCTTACCTCCACTGTACTCACATCCTACCATACCCTTGTCTGTATATTATGCCTTGAATCTTTTCTTCCGCGCCCAGAAACCTGCTACTTTTACTCTCTGTTCCGAATGCACAAGACGACCAGTTCTTTTAGCCTTTAGCCGTACTCTTATCCTACTCCTCCTTTGTTCCTCTGGTGATGTAGAGGTTAACCCAGGCCCTGCAGCCCCCAGCATCACTCCCACTCCCCAGGCGCATTAATTTGTTGACTTCTGTAACTGTAAAAGCATTGGTTTCATGCATGTTAACATTAGAAGCCACCTCCCTAAGTTTGTTTTATTCACTGCTTTAGCACACTCCGCCAACCCGGATGTCCTAGCCGTGTCTGAATCCTGGCCACCAAAAATCCTGAAATTCCCATCCCTAACTATAACATATTCCGACAAGATAGAACTGCCAAAGGGGGCTGAGTTGCAATCTACTGCAGAGATAGCATCCAGAGTTCTGTCAAACTATCCAGTCTGTGCCCAAACAATTCAAACTTCTACTTTTTATAATCCACCTTTCCAGAAACAAGTCTCTCACCATTGGCGCTTGTTACAGACCCCCCTCGGCCCCCAGCTGTGCCCTGGACACCATATGTGAATTGATGGCTCCCCATCTATCTTCAGAGCTCATACTGTTAGGTGACCTTAACTGGGACATGCTTAACTTCTCTGGGATAGGGGGCAGCATTTTCACTTTTGGATGAATAGCGTGCCCATAGTAAACTGCCTCCTACTCAGTCCCAGATGCTAATATATGCATATTATTATTAGTATTCGATAGAAAACACTCTGAAGTTTTTAAAACTGTTTGAATCATGTCTGTGACTATAACATAACTTATTTGGCAGGCAAGACCCCGAGGTCAAACCATTCAGATTTTATATTTTTTGAGGTCACTCTCTTTTCAATGGGTTTTCATTGGGAATCCAGATTTCTAAGGGACCTTCCTACAGTTCCTCTGGATGTCAACAGTCTTTAGAAATTGGTTGAGGTTTTTCCTTTGAGAAATGAAGAAGTAGCCATGTTCAGAATGAGGCTCGACTCTAACTGTTTGTTAGAGGCGCGTGACCAGAAAGAATGCTACACATTGTTTTCCTCCGGTATTGAACACAGATCATCCCGTCTTCAATTTTATCGATTATTTACGTAAGAAAATACCTAAAGTTGTATTACAAAAGTAGTTTGAAATGTTCGGACAAAGCTTACAGGTAACTTTTGTAGTCATGTTGAGCGAGTTGGAACCGGTGTTTTTCTGGATCAAACGCGCCAAATAAATGGACATTTTGGATATATATCGACGGAATTAATCGAACAAAAGGACCATTTGTGATGTTTATGGGACATATTGGAGTGACAACAGAAGAAGCTCGTCAAAGGTAAGGCATGAATTATATCTTTATTCTGCGTTTTGTGTCGCGCCGGGAGGGTTGAAATATGATGGTCTGTGATTGTTTGCTGGGGTGCTATCCTCAGATAATAGCATTGTTTGCTTTCGCCGTAAAGCATTTTTGAAATCTGACACGTTGGCTGGATTCACAACAAGTGTAGCTTTCATTTGGTATATTGAATGAGTGATTTCATGAAAGTTTGATTTTTATAGTAATTTATTTGAATTTGGCGCTCTGCATTTTCACTGGATGTTGGCCAGGTGGGACGCTACCGTCTCACATATCTCAGAGAGGTTAACACCCCGGCCATCCTACAATCTAAGCTAGATGCCCTCAATCTCACACAAATCATCAAGGAACCTACCAGGTACAACCCGAAACCTGTAACCATGGGCACCCTCTTAGATATCATCCTGATCAACCTGCACTATAAATACACCTCTGCTGTCTTCAACCAGGATCTCAGCGATCACAGCCTCATTGCCTGCGTGCGTAATGGGTCCACGGTCAAACGACCACCCCTCATCACTATCAAATGCTCCCTAAAACACTTCAGCGAGCAGGCCTTTCTAATCAACATGGCCCGGGTATCCTGGAAGGATATTGACCTCATCCCATCAGTAGAGGATGCCTGGATGCTCTTCAAAAGTGCTTTCCTCTCCATCTTATTTTAGCATGCCCCATTAAAAAAAATTAGAACTAAGAACAGATATAGCCCTTGATTCACCCCAGACTTGACTGCCCTTGACCAGCACAAAAACATCCTGTGGCGTTCTGCATTAGGATTGAATAGCCCCCGCGATATGCAACTTTTCAGGAAAGTCAGGAACCAATATCCTCAGTCAGTTAGGAAAGCCAAGGCTAGCTTTTTCAAGCAGAAATTTGCTTCCTGTAGCAGTAATTCCAAAATGTTTTTGGACACTGTAAAGTACATGGAGAATAAGAGCACCTCCTCCCAGCTGCCCACTGCATTGAGGATTGGAAACACTGTCACCACCAATAAATCTACAATAATCGATCATTTGCATTATTTTCCACGGCTGGCCATGCTTTCCACCTGGCCAACCCCCCACTGGGGTTACAATACCACTGTATTTCTAAAAAATGCCTATTCAACCTCTTTCGTATCGTCTGAGATCCCCAAAGATTGGAAAGCTGCCGCGGTCATCCCCTTCTTCAAAGGGGGAGACACTCTTGACCCAAACTGTTCTAGATCTATATCCATCCTGCCCTGCCTTTCTAAAATCTTCGAAAGCCAAGTTAATAAACAGATCACCGACCATTTCGAATCCCACCGTACCTTCTCCACTAAGCAATCTGGTTTCCAAGCTGGTCATGTCTGGTTTCAGAGCTGGTCATGGGAGCACCTCAGTCACGCTCAAGGTCCTAAACAATATCATAACCGCCATCGATAAAAGACAGTACTGTGCAGCCGTCTTCATCGACCTGGCCAAGACTTTCGACTCTGTTAATCACCGCATTCTTATCGGCAGACTCAATAGCCTTGGCCTCTCAAATGACTGCCTCGCCTGGTTCACCAACTACTTCTCAGATAGAGTTCAGTGTGTCAAATCGGAGGGCCTGTTGTCCGGACCTCTGGCAGTCTCTATGGGGGTGCCACAGGGTTCAATTCTCGGGCCAACTCTTTTCTCTGTATATATCAATGATGTCTCTCTAGCTGCTGATGATTCTCTGATCCACCTCTACGCAGACGACACCATTCTGTATAGATCTGGCCCTTCTTCGGACACTGTGCTAATAAACCTCCAAACGAGCTTCAACGCCATGCAACATTCCTTCCATGGCCTCCAACTACTTTTTTAATGCTAGTAAAACTAAGTGCATGCTCTTCAACCGATTGCTGCCCGCACCCTCCCGCCCGACTAGCATCACTAATCTGGACGGTTCTGACCTAGAATATGTGGACAACTACAAATACCTAGGTGTCTGTTTAGACTGTAAACTCTCCTTCCAGACTCACATTAAGCATCTCCAATCCAAAATTAAATCTATAATCTGCTTCTTATTTTGCAACAAAGCCTTCACTCATGCTGCCAAACATACCCTCGTAAAACTGACTATCCTACCGATCCTTGACTTCGGCGATGTCATTTACAAAATAGCCCCCAACACTCTACTCAGCAAACTGGATGTAGTCTATCACAGTGCCATCCGTTTTATCACCAAAGCCCCATATACTACCAATCACTGCGAGCTGTATACTCTCGTTGGCTGGCCCTCACTACAAATCCATCGCCAAACCCACTGGCTCCAGGTCATCTATATGTCTTTGCTAGGTAAAGCCCAGTCTTATCTCAGCTCACGGGTCAACATAGCAACACCCACCCGTAGCACGTGCTCCAGCAGGTACATTGCACTGGTCAGCCCCAAAGCCAACACTTCCTTTGGCCGCCTTTCCTTCCAGTTCTCTGCTGCCAATGACTGGAACGAATTGCAAAAATCACTGAAGCCGGAGACTTATATCTCCCTCTCTAACTTTAAGCGTCCGCTGTCAGAGCAGCTGACCGATCGCTGTACCTGTGCACAGCCAATCTGTAAATAGCACACCCGACTACCTCATCCCCATATTATTACTTACCCTCTTGCTCTTTTGCACCCCAGTATCTCTACTTGCACATCATCATCTGCACATCTATCACTCCAGTATTAATGCTAAATTGTAATTATTTTCACCTCTAGGGCCTATTTATTGGCTACCTCCCTACTCTTCTACATTTGCACACACTGTAAATAGATTTTTCAATTTTTCTTTTATTTTGTGTTATTGACTGTACGTTTGTTTATGTGTAACTCTGTCATTGTTTTTGTCGCACTGCTTTGCTTTATCTTGGCCAGGTCGCATTTGTAAATGAGAACTTGTTCTCAACTGGCCTACCTGGTTAAATAAAGGTGAAAAAAAATTAAATAATAATAGGGGTGCTACAACCCCCTCCACCCCACTAGGGGTGCTGCAGCCCCCTACAGCCAACACTAGGACTCACCAAGATCCTTAGAGCCTTGACTTTCGCTGGCCATCTCTCCCATCCTCACCAGTGCCTCGAAGTAGCCCTTTGCAGCAAATGTGACACCTGGAAACATGGAAGCATTGGGCGTCAGATCAGGGGCGGAGTGGAAATATTGGACATTAAAGTTGTCATCACCCCAGCGTCCCTCCCCTATAGCTATAGCCCCAGTCAGTTAGGGAAAGGGCTAAAGGCAACTATAGGCTACAATGGAAAGAGCTAATGCTGCTACAGGCGACAATGGAAAGAGCTAATGCTGCTACAGGCGACAATGGAAAGGGATAATGCTACTACAGGCGACAATGGAAAGGGCTAATGCTACTACAGGCGACAATGGAAAGGGCTAATGCTACTACAGGCGACAATGGAAAGGGCTAATGCTACTACAGGCGACAATGGAAAGGGCTAATGCTACTACAGGCGACAATGGAAAGGGCTAATGCTACTACAGGAAACAATGGAAAGGGATAATCCTACTACAGGAGACAATGGAATGGGATAATGCTACTACAGGCGACAATGTAAAGGGCTAATGCGACAATAAAAATGGTGGCTTAAGAGTAAAAGGAAAGGACAGCACTGAAGAAGAGAGACAGGTATAGGAATTATTGCTGGATAGAGCAGATGCTGGATGGAAAGTGGAACTACAGGAAATACAGACTAGAGAAAGTTAGGAAAGACCAGGGAAGGCAATATATACCAGTCTTAACAACTGCAAAACTTTTAAAACATATGACATCCTGCCTAACCTTCAAGGTGATTCATAGGCTACTGCAATACAAATGAAGCCAGTGTGCTCCTTTAGACTGTTACTCATGCAGAGTGACAGAGACACTAACTGAAACATCTTCCAGTGACTCGGGTCTTAGTCCAGGAACAGGGACAAGGAACACAGAGCAGGCACAGAGTGGCTGTCATAATGAGGGGACAGGATGTCCAGTTAGATGGATACATATGTATGCGACTAGCAGACTCCACTCAGAGTGTATTAACTTTGACTGATACGGCCTCCTGAGTGGCGCAGTGGTCTAAGGCACTGCATCGGAGTGCTAGAGGCGTCACTACAGATATGGGTTCGATCCGCAGTGCTAGAGGCGTCACTACAGATCTGGGTTCAATCCTGGGCTGTGTCGCAGCCGGCCGTGACCGGGAGACCCATGAGGCGCCGCACAATTGGCCCAGCGTCGTCCGTGTTAGGGGAGGGTTTGGCTGGCTGGAATTAGCTTGTACCATTGCGCACTAGCGATTCCTTGTGGTGGGCCGGGCACATGCACGCTGACTTTGGTCGCTAGCTGTACGATGTTTCCTCCGACACATTGGTGCGGGTGGCTTCCGGGTGAAGCGAGCAGTGTGTCAAGAAGCAGTGTGGCTTTGTGGGGTCGTGTTTCGGAGGACACGTGGCTCACGACCTTCACCCCCCCGAGGCCGTACGGGAGTTGCAGTGATGTAGCAAAACTGTAATTTCCAACTGGGGAGAAAAAGGGGTATATAAAAATAAAAAAATAAGTAAAATAAAAAAATCGTAGGAAGAAATAAAAAATCGAACATTTGACTGATACATATTGATGTGGAGTGTCAGGACTTTATTTAACAATGTGGCCTGGCCATGTATGCGGTCTAAACATTATTGTTACCACATAGTTAATTAGTTAATTCAATGTTAATACTAGGTAAGTGCCATCTTAAACCAGACTGTGAAATAAAGTGTTACCCAAATACATCCTGAATCTAAATGGGAAGAATTCAAATCTGTTCGTCTAGTTGAGTTGAGTTGAGTTTTCTACAGTAATGCAATCATATGGGAATACCCCCAGAAATGCAGACAATAAGCTGATGCTACATTATTATATTCCTCTTCACTTCAAACACTAAGATTGAGACAGCCTCAGCTCATTTCTGTCTCCATTTATACCTCTATTCCTGACCACCGTTTCACAAGCCTCCGTCTGCACTCATTTCCTTCCGTAATCTTTCCTTTATTAATTATTCTTTCCATTCTCTACATTTATCAGAATCGTTATCCTGAGGTCACTGAACTGATAATAACCCACACGAACAACCCAGACTCCAGAGCCTAAAGCCGACAGCCTACTACACTGTAGCTGGGTTCACTCTGAGACTGACACAACCAGGAAGAGAGACCGTTTCTCTTGGCTCATCCTGAGCCCAACTTTGGTTAAGGCTGGTTGGGATAGAAGAATGAGGGTGAGGGGCCAGAAGTGAGATTGTGCAGTACGGTAACACCTTGTGTGGATGGGCTAATTTAGCAATGTCCACAGAAATCCCAGCCAGCGACGAGCGGTGGAGTGTGGCAGGCCAGGTAAGGCTGGATTAACTGGGACGAGATCTGAGAGCTTTGCTAGCTGGGGGATTGTGTGTGTGTGTGTATGTGTGTGTCTTCAGTAAAGAGGATTAAACCTCTGATATGAAGCAGACAGCTGATAGTATACAGACTGGAGGTGAGACACGCCATCCATTCCTCCCACCTATTCCAGAGTAAATTAAACACACACTCTAGGAGGAGTAAAACCGGTATAAACCAGATCAGCTGCAGCTTGATGTGTTGAGTACTTCATCCATCTTCAACTCTTCCAAATCCACCATCCAACCCCCTTCTCTCTCAAAATCCTTCCCTCCCTCAACTCCTTTATCAAATCCCTTCAGCCTTCACACTCAGCCACTTTTTTTGTTCTCTCCTCCATCTCTCCAACACAGCTTGTCCCTGTTGAGACATCTCTCTCCGCCCCACCTTCAACATGATGTCCAGTTTGGATGTGTGTTGTGTGAAATTGCCCCACCTATCGCCGGTCCCAAAGCTCTATGATAAACAGAGTACCTGACTAAATACCAGTCAAAGCATTGCATCCTATTCAAGCACTACACCCACTGCACATTATCCTATCCTCCACAACCAAACTGATCAAACAGCATCTCCTCTGAGGATAACTAACAGCAGGCAGCTCTCTCCCTGGACCATTATGTCAGTCAACAAAGCTCCAGGGATCTCAAGTTCAGTCCAGCACCAACTCTCCTTCCTCTATATCCTAAGAGCAAAGGCAGAACTGGCATATTTACAAATTCAGCTCGCAGATGGATGCCCACCAGGCGCCCTGTGGTGCGTTGAATGCTGACTGTGCCCTGTGCCTCTGCAACGGCAGCACGAGCCAGAACCCCAGTCCTTGCGCCTGCCTGGCATTGATGAAGTGCAAGTCCCCACCTGGGACCTGTTTGGCTAATTTTAGTCTTATCTATCAGACTACACTGAGTCCTCCTTTATTGGTCCTCAGGGCTTCCACAGTCTTTCCTGGTTTTCATGCACCTCTCTCTCTCTCTCTCTCTCTCTCTCTCTCTCTCTCTCTCTCTCTCTCTCTCTCTCTCTCTCTCTCTCTCTCTCTCTCTCTCTCTCTCTCTCTCTCTCTCTCTCTCTCTCTCTCTCTCTCTCTCTCTCTCTCTCTCTCTCTCTCTCTCTCTCTCTCTCATATAGAAGCAAGACTCTGTATCTCCAATGTATTCTGCTCTCTTTCTCTCCTCCCTCTGGCTGTCCTGGATACCAGTTTAATTCTCTCAGCGCCGCTTGCCCTAGTTCCTATTGGACTACGCTCCACTTACACACACCTTCCTGGAGATATCTCAAAAGTGTTGTGCTCCTGCTCTCACCCATGTATCTACTCCACACAAACACCTGGAATACACACGCACGCACACACACCACATCATATCCCGACTTGTGAACAACCAAACAAATACAATAAAAATGATTTGACTTGAAGATATGCAGGGATGGAGGGATGCTAGTAAAGAGGAGAAGAGAGGAGAGGGCAAGATGTGGACATGAAACATTCTAACGTGACATTACAGGAGAAGGGAATCCTGAGCCTCCCAACAAAGAACAGAAGACAAACAAACATCAACAATTAGGGGAGACTACACCTACTGACAGCTAGCTGGGAGTTAATTTGGTGTTTTAATCAATGTAGGGTGGGGACACAGTGAAGTCGTTCTCTGTTAGGGGTCTTTGCGTTCTCTTTTCCAAATGGTAGACTATCAAATCAGTCCGTACAGTTGAAAGCCTGTCGGAGCATCCAGCAGTATCTTTCATAGTCCAAGAAGAGCTCAGGTACATGAGGACGCTGACTATAGGCTACACACTGTTGCCAACGTGAGAAATATATCCCCAGCATCTGAGATTATTTCTAGTTCAGATAAATCAGTGCCAGGCGATATGGGCCTTTGCCTGTCCTCTGGACAGGAGGAGAGGAAGGGGGGATGAGAAGGGGATGAGATAAAGGAAAAGAAGAAGAGAAGGATGTACTCACTGGATAGGGCCTTCTCGTAGCTCTTCCCCATGGCCACAAAGTTCCGCAAGCATGGGTTGAACTGCTCCATGATGGACTGAGAAGAGAAATAACATGTTTTTTAGTCGACACGAGCAGCGATAAGCCTAGCAGAAGCAGTACTCTACCCTACTCTGTAGTCTGCGCGCTCACACACTCTCCACACACACACATGTGCGCTCACACACTGCAAGCAAGCCAACCAGGAGAAAGAGTGTAAATCGGAATCATCTACACTCATTCAGAAATCAAAGAGAAGGAGCGAGGGAGCAAAAAGGTGAAGGAAAGAGGTGGAGGTAGAGGGTGTCTTTGCACCTCACCTCTCCCAAAAAGAAAACCTGGCTGTGGGTGTTGATGCCCGGGAAGCCCTGCTCAGCCTAGCTCCCCTTCGCTCTTCCTCTCCCTCTCGCTCTCTCTCGCTCTTTCTCTCAACTGTGTCATGTCATTTGTGCTAATTACTTTTTTGTGGAGCAGGGGCATATGAGGGTAGGAGGGATAGGAAAGGAGGAGGGAGGCGAGGAGGAGGGAGGAATAATTGGGTGACCAGAAAAAAGAGAGAAGGAGGAGAGTACAGGAGAGAGAGTGAGCGAGAGAGAACTTGAGCATGGTCCCACATGGAACACTGTATAATGAATATGTGAAACACAGATCGATGTGGGTAAAAAGTAGTCTGGGTACCAGTCTGTTTAGCTATTATTCCACTTCTTGCCACTCCTGTCATGTTACACATCTTTGGCATATGACACAAAGTACAAAGAGTGGAATGTTGGCAAAACAGACTCGTACCCAGGCTAGGTATAGTATATATCTTGTTTGTTCAAGGAGATCCCCACATGAAAATACTATAAATATACTATGGTCTAAGTACTATAGTATTCACTGCAGTGTTTTTGTGAATGTTACTGTAGTATTTACTATAGTATTTACAGTGAACTATAGAATAAATACTGTAATAAAATAAAACTGTAGTATATACTATTTTTATTTTTATTTCATCTTTTGTCACGCCCTGACCATAGAGAGCTTTTTATTCTCTATGTTGGTTAGGTCGGGGTGTGACTAGGGTGGGTCATCTAGGGGATTATGTTTCTATGTTGGCCAGGTATGGTTCCCAATCAGAGGCAGCTGTTTGTCGTTGTCTCTGATTGGGGATCATATTTAGGCAGTCATTTCCCCTTTGTGCTTTGTGGGATCTTGACTATGGATAGTTGCCTGTTAGCACTATTGTTAGCTTCATGTTTTGTTTTGAGATTTCTTGTTTTTGTTCTGCTGAGAGTTTCACCTAGTAATAAAAAGATGTGGAACCCAGATCACGCTGCGCTTTGGTCCAGTTATTATTACGAGTGTGACAGAAGATCCCACCAACAACGGACCAAGCAGCGTACCCGGGAGGTAATGGCATCCTGGTCTTTGGAGGAGATTAGGGAGAGAACATCCTGGACTTGGGACGACATAATGGCAGGAGAGAAGAGCCTGCCATGGAAGCAGGCGGAAGCAGCGAAGGAAGGACAGCGACGAAGTCGGGGAGGAAGGCCACAGACACCCCAAGAAAATGTTGGGGGGGGGGGGCACATGGAGCAGTCGGCGGAGCCAAGATGTGAACCAGAGCCAGTCTGAGAGAAGAAGGAGAATTTGGAGGAGAGAGAAACGGGAGAGTTGTTGAGTTGGTGTAGGATGCACGGATTTGGACTAAAGGAACGTGTTGTCAGTTTGGTGCCACCTGAGTCAGCTCCCCGTACTCGTCCTGAGAAGTGTGTTAAAGTTCCGGTACCACTGATGCCGGCTATACGCACCAGATCTCCAGTACGTCTCCAGAGCCCTGAACTCTCCCTCAAGTGCGTGTCCCCAGTCCAGTACGTCCTGTGCCTGCTCCTCGCACTCTTCCTCAAGTGCGTGTCCCCAGTCCAGTACGTCCTGTGCCTGCTCCTCGCACTCTCCCTCAAGTGCACTTTCCCAGTCAGGTGCCTCCTGTTCCTGCTCCTCGCACTCTCCTTGGAGTGCGTGTCCACAGTCCAGTACGTCCTGTGCCTCCTCCCCGCACGCGCCCTGAGGTGCATGTCACCAGCCCGGTACCACCAGTGTCAGTCCCACGCATCAGGCCTCCAGTGCGCCTCCACAGTCCAGTACGTCCTGTGCCTGCTCCCTGCACTCTCCCTGAGGTGCGTGTCACCAGCCCGGTACCACCAGTGCCGGTCCCACGCATCAGGCCTCCAGTGCGCCTCCACAGTCCAGTACGTCCTGTGCCTGCTCCTCGTGCTCGTCCTTAGTTGCGTGTCAACAGCCTGGTACCACCAGTGCCGGCCCCACGCACCAAGCTTCCGGCGACAGTTCCCAGTCCAGAGCTTCCGGCGACATTTCACAGTCCGGAACCTCCCACAACGGTCCACGGTCCGAGAACCTCCTGAGACGGTCCGTGGTCCGGAACCTCCTGAGAGGGTCCGCGGTCCGGAACCTCCAGCGACGGTCGGCGGTCTGGAGCCTCCAGCGACGGTCTGCGGTCCAGAGCCTCCAGCGGGGGTTATCAGTCCGGAGCCTCCTGCGAGGCAGGGCCCCCCGGCGACGACCTATGGTCCGGAGTCCCCGGCGACGACCCACGGTCCGGAGCCTCCGGCGACGATCCGGCGCCTCTGGCAACGATCCACACTCCGGAGCCTCTGGTGACGATCCACAGTCCGGTTCCACCGGCGACGATCCACGGTCCGGAGCATCCGGCGACGATCCCCGCACCAGAGCCGCCATTGAGGATAACGTGTCCGCGAGCGGAGTGGGTGCTTCGCCCCGCACCGGAGCTGCCCCCGACGGCAGATGCCCACCCGGAACCTCCCCTTTTGAGTCAGGTTTTGCGATCGGAGTCCGCACCTTTAGGGGGGGTACTGTCACCCCCTGACCATAGAGAGCTTTTTATTCTCTATGTTGGTTAGGTCGGGGTGTGACTAGGGTGGGTCATCTAGGGGATTATGTCTCTATGTTGGCCAGGTATGGTTCCCAATCAGAAGCAGCTGTTTGTCGTTGTCTCTGATTGGGGATCATATTTAGGAAGGCATTTCCCCTTTGTGCTTTGTGGGATCTTGACTATGGATAGTTGCCTGTTAGCACTATTGTTAGCTTCACATTTTGTTTTGAGATTTATTGTTTTTTGTTTGCTGTGAGTTTCACCTAGTAATAAAAAGATGTGGAAACCAGATCACGCTGCGCTTTGGTCCAGTTATTCTAACAATCGTGACACCTTTATTTAACCAGGTAGGCTAGTTGAGAATAAGTGCTCATTTACAACTGCGACCTGGCCAAGATAAAACAAAGCAGTGCGGCAAAAACAACAACACAAAGTTACACATAAACAAACGTACAGTCAACAACACAAAATAAAAGAATAATAGAAAAATATATGTACAGTGTGTGCAAATGTAGAAGAGTAGGGAGGTAGGCAAAAAATAGGCCATAGAGGCGAAAATAATTACAATTTAGCATTAATACTGGAGTGATAGATGTGCAGATGATGATGTGCAAGTAGAGATACTGGGGTGCAACAGAGCAAGAGGGTAAGTAATAATATGGGGATGAGGTAGTCGGGTGTGCTATTTACAGATTGGCTGTGCACAGGTACAGCGATCGGTCAGCTGCTCTGACAGCTGACGCTTAAAGTTAGAGACGGAGATATAAGTCTCCGGCTTCAGTGATTTTTGCAATTCGTTCCAATCATTGGCAGCAGAGAACTGGAAGGAAAGGCGGCCAAAGGAAGTGTTGGCTTTGGGGCTGACCAGTGAAGTATACCTGCTGGAGCGCGTGGGTGTTGCTATAGTGACAAGTGAGCTGAGAGGTGGGGCTTGAGCCAGTGGGTTTGGCGACGGATATGTAGTGAGGGCCAGCCAATGAGAGTATACAGGTCGCAGTGGTGTGTAGTATATGGGGCTTTGGTGATAAAACGGACGGCACTGTAATAGACTACATACAGTTTGCTGAGTAGAGTGTTGGGGGCTATTTTCTAAATGCAATCGCCGAAGTCAAGGATCAGTAGGATAGTCATTTTTACGAGGGTATGTTTGGCGGCATGAGTGAAGGAGGCTTTGTTGCGAAATAGGAAGCCGATTCTAGATTTAATTTTGGATTGGAGATGCTTAATGTGCGTCTGGAAGGAGAGTTTACAGTCTAACCAGGCATCTAGGTAGCTGTAGTTGTCCACATATTCTAGGTCAGAACCGTCCAGAATAGTGATGCTAGTCGGGCGGGAGGGTGCGGGCAGCAATCGGTTGAAGAGCATGCACTTAATTTTACTAGCATTAAAAAAGCAGTTGGAGGCCACGGAAAGAGTGTTGTATGGCGTTGAAGCTCGTTTGGAGGATTGTTAGCACAGTGTCCAAAGAAGGGCCAGATGTATACAGAATGGTGACGTCTGCGTAGAGGTGGATCAGAGAATCACCAGCAGCTAGAGCGCCATCATTGATATTTACAGAGAAAAGATTTGGCCCGAGAATTGAACCCTGTGGCTCAAACCATAGAGACTGCCAGAGGTCCGGACAACAGGCCCTCTGATGTGACACACTGAACTCTATCTGAGAAGTAGTTGGTGAACCAGGCGAGGCAGTCATTTGAGAAGCCAAGGCTATTGAGTCTGCCGATAAGAATCGGAGTAGAAAGTCTTGGCCAGGTCGATGAAGATGGCTGCACAGTACTGTATTTTATCAATGGCAGTTATGATATCGTTTAGGACCTTGAGCGTGACTGAGGTGCACCCATGACCAGCTCGGAAACCAGATTGCATAGTGGGGAAGGTACGGTGGGATTCGAAATGGTCGGTGATCTGTTTATTAACTTTGGCTTTCGAAGATTTTAGAAAGGCAGGGCAGGATGGATATCGGTCTATAACAGTTTGGGTTTAGAGTGTCTCCCCCTTTGAAGAGGGGGATGACAGCGGCAGCTTTCCAATCTTTGGGGATCTCAGACGATACGAAAGAGAGGTTGAATAGGCTAGTAATAGGGCTTGCAACATTTTAGGCTGATCATTTTAGAAAGAGAGGGTCCAGATTGTCTAGCCCAGCTGATTTGTAGGGATCCAGATTTTGCAGCTCTTTCAGAACATTAGCTATCTGAATTTGGGTGAAGGAGAAAGTGTTTTAGGGAGCATTTGACAGTGATGAGGGGTGGTCGTTTGACCGCGGACCCATTACTGTTAAAATATTTTATCAAGGTTTAAGATAAATGATGAAATAATTCTACCCAGAAACTTAACCATTAGGATTAGAGGTTATGTAGCATGGACAAGGGGTAATTAAAATGATAACCATTGGGGAAAAAAGGAATGTACAGTGGGGCAAAAAAGTATTTAGTCAGCCACCAATTGTGCAAGTTCTCCCACTTAAAAAGATGAGAGAGGCCTGAAATGTTCATCATAGGTACACTTCAACTATGACAGACAAAATGAGAATTTTTTTTTCCAGAAAATCACATTGTAGGATTTTTCATGAATTTATTTGCAAATTATGGTGGAAAATAAGTATAACAGCGAAAGCACCACAAACGATTATGTTAGGTCACCGCAAAATCACAGAAAAACACAGCCATTTTCCCAGCCATTTTTCCAGCCAAAGACAGGAGTCACAAAAAGCAGAAATAGAGATAAAATTAATCACTAACCTTTGATGATCTTCATCAGATGACACTCATAGGACTTCATGTTACACAATACATATATGTTTTGTTCGATAAAGTTCATATTTATATCCAAAAACCTCAGTTTACATTGGTGCCATGTTCAGAAATGCCTCCAAAATATCCGGAGAAATTGCAGAGAGCCACGTCAAATAACATAAATACTCATCAGAAACTTTGATGAAGGATACATGTTTTATATAGAATTAAAGATACACTTGTTCTTAATGCAACCGCTGTGTCAGATTTCAAAAAGCTTTACGGCAAAAGCACAATATTCAATAATCTGAGAACAGCGTTCAGCTACAAAAGGAAGCCATACAGTTACCCGCCAAATTGTGCAGTCAACAAAACTCATAAATAGTATTATAAATCTTCACTTACCTATGCTGATCTTTGTCGGAATGCACTCCCAGGACTCCCACTTCCACAAGAAATGTTTGTTTTGTTCGGTAATGTCCATCATTTATGTCCAAATAGCTATTTTTGTTAGCGTGTTTGGTAAACAAATCCAAAGTCAGGAAGCGCGTTCACTAAAAGCAGACGAAATGTCAAAAAGTTCCGTAACAGTCAGTAGAAACATGTCAAATGATGTACTGAATCAATCTTTAGAATGTTTTTAACATAAATCTTCAATAACATTCCAACCGGAGAATTCCATTGACTTCAGATGCGCGATGGAACAGAGCTCCCCCTTGTGAACGCGCATGGTCAGAGCATGGTCAGGTCATGGTAGACCTGACTAATTCCTGTCTCCTTCGGCCCCACTTCACAGTAGAGGTTCTACAGACTGTTGACATCAGACAAGGTTCTACAGACTGTTGACATCTAGTGGAAGCCTTAGGAAGTGCAACATTACCAATATCCCACTGTATCTTCAATAGGAGCTGGGTTGAAAATCGACCAACCTCAGATTTCCCACTTCCTGTTTGGATTTCTTCTCAGGTTTTTGCCTGCCATATGAGTTCTGTTATACTCACAGACATCATTCAAACAGTTTTAGAAACTTCAGAGTGTTTTCAATCCAATACTACTAATAATATGCATATATTAGCAACTGGGACTGAGGAGCAGGCAGTTTACTATGGGCACCTCTGGGCACCTTTCATCCAAGCTACTCAATACTGCCCCTGCAGCCATAAGAAGTTAAATCATACAGATTATTTTGTATGATGTTAAATGCTCTTTGGGCATTTTCAAAAGCTAAAGATAAACTACTACCACTTGAATAAAGAACAGTATCATCTGCATAAAAATGAACATCCGCTGTTTCAATACGATCCCCAATGTTGTTGATATACAAAATGAACAACAGTGGGCCCAAAATAGAACCTTGCGGAACACCTGAGCCCACCTCTATGGACTCAGATTTACAACCATCTGCCATTACACATTGTGCACGATTTGATAGGTAATTTATAAACCAATCTAGAGCATGACCAGTAATTCCACAACATTTTAACCTTTGCACTAACACAGCATGGCCCACGGTGTCAAAAGCCTTCGACAAATCAATGAAAAGACACACAATGTAACTTCTTATCAAGAGCACAGTGGATGTCATTTAAAACCTTCAATGTTGCCTTAACAGTGCTGTGGCCAGACCTAAAACCTGATTGCATTCCATTTAAGATGTTGTTTTCTTGGAAGTAGGTCTTTAGTTGCCTACTAACTAAGGACTCCAGTACCTTTGACAGTACAGACAATTTTGATATGGGTCGATAGTTGTCAAGTAGCGAAGGATCTCCACCTTTACGGAGAGGCAGTACAAAAGCAGATTTCCATAACTTGGGGATTTCCTTAACATCAAGCGTAAGGTTACAAATACATGTTAAGGGGGAGCAATGATGTCTGCAGCTAGGTGTAGGTGGCGGGGGTCTAGTTCATCAGGGCCAGGGGATTTTTTTAAATCTATTTCTTTCAGTGCTTTACAGATTTCGGCAACAGAGAAGGATGAAAAGGAGAACCTGGTGAAGGAGTGCACAGGAGTGTCAGGTAAATTCATAGGGGGCTCAATTATACCTTTGACCTTTTCAAATAAACTGCCTGCATCTAAATAATGCGTATTCAAGGCTTTCAGAATGGAGGTTCTCTCAGTTACAATCTGTGTATCGACCAACAATTGTTTGGGAAGCTGTCTTTGGGAAGTCTGCCAAAACACTATAGTGTTTTGCAGACTTTACTATACTATAATATTTACTGTCGTGTTTTTGCAGACTGTACTATACTGTAGTATTTACTGTAGTGTTTACTGTAGTATTTACAGTGGTGTAAAGTACTTAAGTAAAAATAGTTTTGGGGGGTATCTGTACTTTACTTCACTATTTATATTTTTGCCAACTTTTATTTGTACTTTACTACATTTGTAAAGAAAATAATGTACTTTTTACTCCATATATTTTTCCTGACACCCAAAAGTACTCGTTACGTGAATTTGACAATTTTCCTGTCAAAATGTATCTATGAAGAGAAAATCCCTGGTCATAACTACTGCCTCTGATCTGGTGGACTCACTAAACACAAATGCTTTGATTGTAAATTATGTCTGAGTGTTGGAGTGTGCCCCTGGCTATCTGTAAATCCAAATTAAAAAATGTAATTGTGTTGTATGGTTTGAAATGATTTATACTTTAATTTTAGTAATTCAATTTACGTTGATACTTAAGTATATTTAAAACCAAATACTTTTAGACTTTTACTCAAGTAGGATTTTGCTGGGAGACTTCCACTTGAGTAATTTTCTATTAAGGTATATTTACTTTTATTCAAGTATGACAATTGAGTACTCTTTCCACCACTGAGTATTTACTACAGTGCTTTTGTTTTATTATCTTTCACATAGAAGTGGTGGCTTACTCCTTCAGGAAATCTACTGGAGAAATACTAAAATAGCACATTTTCCATAACCGGTAGATAGGTAGATAGATAGAGGTAGAGAATGATGGATACAGTTGAAGTCGGACGTTTACATACACTTAGGTTGGAGTCATTAAAACTCTTTTTTCAACCACTCCACAAATTTCTTGTTAAGAAACTATAGTTTTGACAAGTCGGTTAGGACATCTACTTTGTACATGACACAAGTTATTTTTCCAACAATTGTTTACAGACAGATTATATCACTGTATCACAATTCCAGTGGGTCAGACGTTTACATACACTAAGTTGACTGTGCCATTAAACAGCTTGGAAAATGACAGAAAATTATGTCATGGCTTTAGAAGCTTCTGATAGGCTAATTGACATCATTTGAGTCAGTTGGAGGTGTACCTGTGGATGTATTTCAAGGCCTACCTTCAAACTCAGTGCCTCCTTGCTTGACATCATGGGAAAATCAAAAGAAATCAGCCAAGACCTTAGAAAGAAATTGTAGACCTGGATTGTCCTTGGGAGCAATTTCCAAACGCCTGAAGGTACCACGTTCATCTGTACAAACAATAGTACGCAAGTATAAACACCATGGGATCACGCAGCCGTCATACCGCTCAGGAAGGAGACGCATACTGTCTCCTAGAGATGAACGTACTTTGGTGGGAAAAGTGAAAGTCAATCCCAGAACAGCAAAGGACCCTGTGAAGATGCTGGAGGAAACCGATACAAAAGTATCTATATCCACAGTAAAACGAGTCCTAAATCGACATGAAAAGGCCGCTCAGCAAGGAAGAAGCCACTGCTCCAAAACCACCATAAAAAAGCCAGACTACGGTTTGCAACTGCACATGGGGACCAAGATCATACTTTTCGGAGAAATGTCCTCTGGTCTGATGAAACAAAAATAGAACTGTTTGGCCATAATGACCATCGTTATGTTTGGAGGAAAAAGGGGGAGGCTTGCAAGCCGAAAACACCATCCCAACCGTGAAGCACAGGGGTGGCAGCATCATGTTGTGGGGGTGCTTTGCTGCAGGAGGGACTGGCACACTTCACAAAATAGATGGCAACATGAGGGAGGAAAATTATGTGGATATATTGAAGCATCACCTCAAGACATCAGTCAGGAAGTTAAAGCTTGGTCGCAAATGGGTCTTCCAAATGGACAATGACACCAAGCATACTTCCAAAGTTGTGGCAAAATGGCTTAAGTACAACAAAGTCAAGGTTTTGGAGTGGCTATCACAAAGCCCTGACCTCAATCCTATAGAAAATGTGGGCAGAACTGAAAAAGCGTTCGAGCAAGGAGGCCTACAAACCTGACTCAGTTACACCAGCTCTGTCAGGAGGGATGGGCCAAAATTCACTCAATTTATTGGGGGAAGCTTGTGGAAGGCTACTCGAAACGTTCGACCCAAGTTAAACAACTTAACGACAATGCTACTAAATACTAATTGAGTGTATGTAAACTTCTGACCCAATGGGAATGTGATGAGGAAATAAAAACTGAAATACATCATTCTCTCAACTATGTCAGGAATTGTGAAAAACTGAGTTTAAATGTATTTGGCTGAGGTGTATGTAAACTTCCGACTTCAACTGTAGGTAGGTAGGTAGATAGGACAGGGGTGTGCTCTTTCCTACAACCTGTAGGGATCGCAATATGATCTACACTTGCCATGTAGGTTTCTCACGAATGGGTGGCTCAAATTGAGATATAGAGGAAGGGAATAGGCAGGGTATATGCAAATTAAACACTGTAGTATTTACTATAGTTTAAAAAGTGTTGTGCATTATATAATTCTATAGTAAGTACTGTAGTATTCTATAGTAAACAGTAGTATTTTTTCATGTGGGAATTTAGATGACTTGGCTGGGTTCCAGCATGAGCTATAATTATATTTAACTGGCTCATTGGAATTGACCATATCATTATTATTAGGCCAGAGAGAATAAAATGATGGAATATGAAATCATGGAGGGGAAACTGAAATGGAAGGGTACAGCCATGAAATGATTGTGTGTGTATATATAGAGATAGATAGATAGATAGATAGATAGATAGATAGATAGATAGATAGATAGATAGATAGATAGATAGATAGATAGATAGATAGATAGATAGATAGATAGATAGATAGATAGATAGATAGATAGATAGATAGATAGATAGATAGATAGATAGATAGATAGATAGATAGATAGATAGATAGATAGATAGATAGATAGATAGATAGATAGATAGATAGATAGATCGATCGATCGATCGATAGAGAGAACTGAAATGGAAGGGTACAGCCATGAAATGATTGTGTGTGTGTAGAGAGAGAGAGAGAGAGAGAGAGAGAGAGAGAGATATGCGGTCTAGGTGGTAACCAAAGCAGGGTTCTCCAGGTGATAAAACAAATATCTAGCCAACATGTTCTCCAGACAACCTCTTAATCCTTGCCTGGATAAAACACACACACGCATGCCAGAGTATTGATCTCTTCAGTCAGAACACCATTCTGTGGTATATACACCAATTACCTGCTTCTACCTCGAACCTCAACCCAGGCCAAGATCATCTACCTCTGTCTTGGAACACTCCCATCCCCCACCTACACCCTGGTTCTCCTCCTCCTCCACAACAACAACAACAACAACAACAACAAAGCCCACAGACGTGTTGATGTATATGTATGCCCACACCATAGCCCACAAGTGGATGCCTCAGCACACAATAAGCAAAGGTGGGGAATGGAATGAGCGGAGGCAGAGGAGTATAACCTCTCTCTCTGTCTTTGTCTCTTTTTCTCTCTCGTTGTGCGGAGGAGCAATGAGTCACCCGCCTCCACAGTCCGAGGCGATCTGTCCTTTATTCTGTTCTTTATTATGTTACTTTCTCTTTCTCTCTCACAATACCCAGTTTGGTCCTGCAGCTTCTTCACTTTATCTATCACCCCCCCCCCCCCCCCCCCCCCATCACACACACACACACAAACCCAGCTATGCTTCTAACCACACACACAGCTTTTCTCCTCTCCACTTCATCCGTCAAACCTTTTCCTGACAGAGCTGTCAGATGACACTAATGAAGGGGTCTCAACTTACTGTTGAGAGTTCCAATAGAAGAATACACAAGGTGCAAGTTTGACATTTGGTTATGCATCAGCAGCTTTTCATTGACACTCACTCAATTAGTCATGTCAGCTAACACTTTTTAGATGGGTAAGTTAGTCTAGGAAGTTATCTTGGCTGAATAGCGACAGGGCATGCAGGGCACGTGCCCAAGGGCTCTGACCTCCAGGGGGCCCCCATTGATTTTGTTAAGGGTCAGACACACCGATAAATCTGACTGCCGATAGGTACTTAGCACCTCAGCCCAGAGTGTCTGCAGTCAACTTATTGTTTTTCACATAGAACAGCTTTACCTTCGATTTGCTTCATTTAAATACTCCAGCCCACAACGTGGCAGTAGCTTGTTTGGCTTGTGCCTGATGTAGCTAATGTAAGCTAACTAGCAAGCTGCGCTAATGTTGTTGCTAGCTAGCTAGAATTTATAGTAAGCCTTTGTTGATACTAACCAGATGGCCACAACTAAATAACTAGCGTAGCTAGCAATCACAATGCATGTTTTCACCATGGGCTGTAGGGTCCAGGTTGTGGGCCCGACTGTTTTATACACTGAGTATTTCCAACCCTGACAGTCTTTCCTGAGACATTGTGCATTATATGTCAATTGCACTGACACAATTTAAACTTAGTATTGAATGATGCCAAGATATGCCAGAGATAAGAAACTGTTGATATTGCAACCATACAACTCAAAATGCCGGTTCACCAGGATGAACAAAATCACAAACCGCTTTTTTTGTTCAAGACCCCAAGAACACACAAAAAATTAGGGTTCCTCAAGGGTTCTTTAGTAAAGAACCCTTTGAACTCTTCAATGGTTCTTTGCTGTTCACAAAATGGTTCTTTGCTCTGTTGGTGATAATTAACAAAATAATATGGTTGACCAGAACAAAAAACCCTGATGGTTCTTCAAAAGGATCTACAAAGAACCTTTTCGTTTTTTTAGAACCATTCTCTATAAAGATTCTATAAAGAACCATAAAAAAGGGTTCCATATAGCTCCAAAAAGGGTTGTAACCATAGGGGAACCCTTTTTTGGTAAATTTTTTAATGATTCTTAATAAACTTTAGGAAAGGGTTCTTTACAGGGTCATGGTTCTTTATTGAAAATTCAAAAAAGGGTTCTATATAGCACCAAAAAGGGTTCCACTTTGGTTACAAGCCAAATAACCCCTATCTGGTACTATTTAGAACAGGGATGGGCAACTTCGATGGGGGTAGGGGCCACAAAAAATCTGAACTCATGACGGGCTGCAGTTTCTCATGGGTCTGCGTGGGTCTGTGCCACATTCCTCCACTGAGATGCTGCTGCTGCAGCCGCAACCGTTCTCCATACCAAGATGGCGTAGCAGTCGGACGTGTGTTTTGTCTTGTCCCGTTTTGTCCCGCGTACATAGTCGTTTTTCTCGTATATTTTTAAATCTCACTTTCCACCTACGAAATGAATATACGTTCCTGCAACCAGCCTCACCCAATGTGGTACGGATCTGCTATTTCATACCTTAGAATTAGAACCCCAATCAGAAGCTAGCCAGCTAACTAGCTACTAGCTAGTTGTCAGTTTGCCACTGCTAGTGGTCTTCACCGTTAACTCAGACAACAGCCAGCTTCAGCTCGGTCAATACCTGCCAGTCTGCACAGCGCGATATCAACCCAAAACATATCGGACTGCTTTTTCTCTACCTCATCACCGGATTCCTGCCGCAAGCCCTGGTCCATTACACCGGATCATCGCAGCTAGCTAGCTGCATTCGAGTGGCTACTGCTGGCTAACGCCTCTGTCCCGAAGCAAGCACCAGTTAGCCTTGAGCTAGCCTCGAGCTAGGCCAATCTCCCGGCTAGCCGAAGAGGTCTACCAGCTAATTCTTGGGCTACAATGCCTTTTTTGCCAAATGGCCTGGACCCTTCATTGCCGACACAGATCCCCGTCGATCCATCACGACTGGTCTGCCGACGTAATCGTCCAAAGTGGTTTCAACAGGCTTTTCCATTGCGACGTCTCCGTAGGCCCATCTGCTATCCCCGGCCTGCTAGCTGTCTGAATCGCCGTGTCTCCAGCTCGACTACTGCAGTAGCGACTACCGAACGGCTCCCTGACTCACCTACTGCTGCTCATTGGACCCTATGATCACTTGGCTACACATGCCTCTCCCTAATGTCAATATGCCTTGTCTGTTGCTGTTTTGGTTAGTTATTATTGTCTTATTTCACTGTAGAGGCTCCAGCCCTGCCAAACATGCATTCGATAGGCCTTTTGTCCCACCCCTGACACATGCGGTGACCTCACCTGGCTTAACTGGTGCCTCTAGAGACAAAACCTCTCTCATCGTCACTCAATGCATAGGTTTACCTCCCACTGTACTCATATCCTACTATTCCCATGTCTGTACATTATGTCTTGAATCTATTCTTCCTCGACCAGAAATCTGCTCCTTTTACTCTCTGTTCCGAACGCACTAGACAACCTGTTCTTTTAGCCTTTAGCCGTACATTTATCCTACTCCTCCTCTGTTCCTCTGGTGAGGTTAACCCAGGCCCTGCAGCACCCAGCACCACTCCAATTACCCAGGCGCTCTCATTTGTTGACTTCTGTAACCGTAAAAGCATTGGTTTCATGCATGCTAACATCAAAAGCCTCCACCCTTAGTTTGTTTTATTCACTGCTTTAGCACACTCCGCCAACCCCCCCAAAAAATCTGAAATTTCCATCCCCAACTACAACATTTTCCGATAAGATAGAACTGCCAAAAGGGGTGGAGTTGCAATCTACTGCAGAGATAGCTTGAGGTCTGTCATGATATCCAGGACTGTGCCCAAACAGTTCGAGGTTCTACTTTAAAAATCCACCTTTCCAGAAATAAGTCTCTCACTGTTGCCGCTTGTTATAGACCCCCCTCAGCCCCCAGCTGTGCCCTGGACACCATATGTGAATTAATTTCCCCCCATTTATCTTCAGAGTTTGTACTGTTAGGTAACCTAAACTGGGATATGCTTAACACCCCGGCCATCCTACAATCTAAGCTAGATGCTCACAATCTCACACAAATTATCATGGATCCTACCAGGTACAACCCTAAATCTGTAAACATGGGCACCCTCATAGATATCATCCTGACCAACCTGCCCTCTAAATACACCTGTGCTGTCTTCAACTAGGATCTCAGCGATCCCTGCCTCATTGCCTGTGTCCATAACAGGTCCGCGGTCAAACGACCACCACTCATCACTGTCAAACGCTCCCTAAAAACACTTCAGCAAGCAGGCCTTTCTAATCGACCTGGCCCGGGTATCCTGGAAGGATATTGACCTCATTCCATCAGTGGAGGATGCCTGGTTATTCTTTAAAAGTGCTTTCCTCACCATCTTAAATAAGCATGCCCCATTCAAAAAATGTCGAACTAAGAACAGATATAGCCCTTGGTTCACTCCAGATTTGACTGCCCTCGACCAGCACCAACACATCCTGTGGCGTTCTGCATTAGCATCGAATAGCCCCCGCGATATGCAACTTTTCAGGGAAGTTAGGAACCAATATACACAGGCAGTTAGGAAAGCAAAGGGTAGCTTTTTCAAACAGAAATTTGCATCCTGTAGCACAAACTCCAAAAAGTTCTGGGACACTGTAAAGTCCATGGAGAATAAGAGCACCTCCTCCCAGCTGCCCACTGCACTGAGGATAGGAAACACTGTCACCACCGATAACTCTACGATAATCAAGAATTTCAAGAAGCATTTCTCTACGGCTGGCCATGTTTTGCGCCTGGCTACCCCTACCCTGGTCAACAGCTCTGCAAACCCCACAGCAACTTGCCCAAGCCTCCCCCATTTCTCCTTCACCCAAATCCAGATAGCTGATGTTCTGAAAGAGCTGCAAAATCTGGACCCCTACAAATCAGCTGGGCTAGACTATCTGGACCCTCTCTTTCTAAAATGATCCGCCGCAATTGTTGCAACCCCTATTACTAGCCTGTTCAACCTCTCATTCGTATCATCTGAGATCCCTAACAATTGGATAGCTGCCGCGGTCATCTCCCTCTTCAAAGGGGGAGACACTCTAGAGCCAAACTGTTACAGACCTATATCTATCCTACCCTGCCTTTCTAAAAAATCTTTGAAACCAAGTTAACAAACAGATCACCAACCATTTCGAATCCCACCGTACCTTCTCCACTATGCAATCTGATTTCCGAGCTTGTCATGGGTGCACCACAGCCACGCTCAAGGTCCTAAACGATATCATAACCTCCATCGATAAAAGACAGTACTGTACAGCCGTCTTCATCAACCTGAACAAGGCTTTCGACTCTGTCAATCACCATATTCTTATCGGCAGACTCAATAGCCTTGACTTCTCAAATGACTGCCTCGCCTGGTTCACCAGCGACTTCTCAGACAGAGTTCAGTGTGTCAAATCGGAGTGCCTGTTGCCTGGAACCTCTGGCAGTCTCTATGGGGGTTCCACATGGTTCAATTCTCGGGCCGACTCTTTTCTCTGTATATATCAATGATGTCACTCTTGCTGCTGGTGATTCTCTGACCCACCTCTACGCAGACAACCATTCTGTATACATCTGGCCCTTCTTTGGACACTGTGTTAACAAACCTCCAAACGAGCTTCAATGCCATACAACACTCCTTCAGTGTCCTCCAACTGCTTTTAAATGCTAGTAAAACTAAATGCATGCTCTTCAACCGATTGCTGCCCGCACCCGCCCGCCAGGCTATCATCACTATTCTGAACGGTTGGGACTGAATATGTGGACAACTACAAATACCCAGGTTTCTGGTTAGACTGTAAACTCTCCTTCCAGACTGACATTAAGCATCTCCAATCCAAAATGAAATCTAGAATCGGCTTCCTATTTCGCAACTCATGCTGACAAATATACCCTATAAAACTGACTATCCTACCAATCCTTGACTTCGGCGATGTCATTTACAAAATAGTCTCCAACTCTCTACTCAGCAAACTGGATGTAGTCTATCACAGTGCCATCCATTTTGTCACTAAATCCCCAAATACTACCCACCACTGTGACCTGTATGCTCTCGTTGGCTGGCCCTCGCTACATATTCGTCGCCAAACCCACTGGCTCCAGGTCATCTATAAGTCTTTGCTAGGTAAAGCCCCGCCTTATCTCAGCTCACTCGTCACCATAGCAACACCCACCCGTAGCACGCGCTCCAGCGGGTATATTGCACTGGTCATCCCCAAAGCCAACACTTCCTTTGGCCGCCTTTCCTTCCAGTTCTCTGCTGCCAATGATTGGAACGAATTGCAAAGAACACTGAAGCCGGAGACTTATATCTCCCTCTCTAACTTTAAGCGTCAGCTGTCAGAGCAGTTGACCGATCGCTGTACCTGTGCACAGCCAATCTGTAAATGGCACACCCGACTACCTCATCCCCATATTATTACTTACCCTCTTGCTCTTTTGCACACCAGTATCTCTACTTGCACATCATCATCTGCACATTTATCACTCCAGTGTTAATGCTAAATTGTAATTATTTTGCCTCTATGGCCTATTTATTGCCTTACCTAATCTTCTACATTTGCACACACTGTACATAGATTTTTCTGTTGTGCTATTGACTGTACGCTTATTTATGTGTAATTCTGTGTTGTTGTTTTTGTTGCACTGCTTTGCTTTATCTTGGCCAGGTCACAGTTGTAAATTAGAACTTATTCTCAACTGGCCTACCTGGTTAAATAAAAAATAAAAAAATGTAAAAACTTATTGCACACACACAGTGACACCACACACCAGTGACACACACCACACACCAGTGACAAACACACATCCCCTGCATATAGTATGCACACTGAAACTGACAAGCAAATTCCCTCAGGTGGATGGACACGCAAACATGGACAAACTCTCCGTACACGTGCAAACATACACCCACACCACAATCAACAGTCACCAACGTTTGCCTAGTTAAATGGTTTGTTAATTAATTGATGTAATCAAGGCTTCTGTACACCCACTGAAGCAGAACTGGAACTAGACTTTCATTAACTGCTCTGTACCCTCCTCTCTACTGTATGCCCTAGAGTCTTAACACACACACACACAACACTCACATTCTTAATAAATATAACCACTGACAAATTCATAGACACACCGCAAAACAATTCCTGAAAATGTACAGTAACTTACTGGCAGCAATTGGCCAGTAAGTTACTGTCATTTATTTTTCAGTACAGCTAATCTAATCTATTTTATGGTAACAAAAATGTTACTTTAATCTAATTTACAGTACCAAGTAAGTTTGTTGGCTGCTAGGCATTTGTATATTACAGCATATTAATGAATGCTAGGTGTTTTATATCACTTGACCTTCAAGAGGCCTAAACTAAGGCTTCCAAACGTGTTGTGATTACTGGGCAAAACAGATCAAATGGACATTGTTAAATATTCTACCATTAAAGGTTTACGACCTGCCACTCTGATCTGTCCCCTTTATTTTATACATTGAATTGTTAGAAAACTACTACCACAGATCACGTAAAGGTCCCGGTAGCCTTTTGAGTGACTAAGATATTACCCATAATATTTTATAGGTTTAGAAATGCAACAAAAAAAATGTTACGTCATTTTTCTCTCATGGCTAACTACCAAGAAGTTGGAAAGGTTAGGCTGATTGTTAACACGTTTCAATGTGTGCCTTGTAATTGGCTCTATTGAGTCCTGTACCAATTAAAATGTCATGAACAGTCAAAGTCATGTTCTTCATTTAATGCAATGCTCTTTGGATCAAAAAAGAGTATGATGACCAAAGTGTGAAAAATGACTGTTGCTTCTACATTGATAAAGTTTCAGTAGAAAGTTACTGGTCCCTTCCACCATGTGAAACACTTAAATTCGGGATGTTGGATTATTAAGGGGAAAAGGTGACATCACCTTAACTCTCATTTTAATACACCAATGGTAACATGATTTTCTCTTAGCTAATTCAAATAAGTACCGCCTTGTAACCAACATAAAAAAAGGCGTGTTTTCAGAGGGGTGTGGTTTAAATAGCTCAATAGCTACTCTACTGGTGGAAAAATTTGACTGTAGGGTGTCAGCAAATATAATTGAAAGTTTACACTATTCATCTATGGCAAAGATACTTATATATTTCCCCTTCCATCTGTATCTGGTGTTAGCTAGTTACTGGCTAGCTAGGTCTTCAGCCAGTATGGCACAAAAGAGATATAAGGGTCACTCAAAACTCTGACACAGTTGACTGACACAGTTACTAAAGCACAAACTGTTTAGGTCACTCTGTACTGGCCTACTACTCACAGCGATCCTCTCAGGCTCCCTTACCCTTTATCCACCATCCTCTACTTTTCTCTCTGCCTCAGCATGTGACACTTTCTGAACTGCTCTCACCCTGGAAACTTCAACCTGTCTCACTCGCACGGAACATTTCTGATCCCCGGCAACATGGCCACCCCCACAATTGAAACACACCACTTTTACCACCATAACGACACACTCCTTTGTCCTATGCTCTTTTGTACACTTCTCACACCTCAGAATCTCCCTTCTACATACTGCTGCAACATGACCATAATTTGGCACCCGAAACGCCGTAGTGGGTTCGGAACAAAAGCTCTCATGGGATAACTTATATACCCAATTATGACTTTATCCGGCAAACACATTGCATCAAAACTCAGGAGGACAGACAGGATCTCCTCAGTCTCGTGCTCACCGCTGGGTCTGCGTCGCATCAAACGGTGCGCATCACAGACACCGGGGATCCTCAACTTTGGTCAATCCACCTCAACGCCACCCCAGTTATTAATCCTTTCAGCGGCGCTCTGCTCTGGAGAGCAAAGCAGGGAAGAGCTCTCGTCCTGAGTCACAAAACGTGTGGGGCCCTCTCCTTCTGGGCAGCAGACACACAAAGAAATCCACAAAAGTCCACTTCGCGATACTTTGACTGAATTGACAGAACCCAACTCCTTCACGCAGTCTGAAACCACAAACAAGTCGGCCAAAATGGGCAGATCAATGTTCTCGATGAATCATACTCTCACTGGGCCAGAGTCATCCCGGGCATTTCCCTGATCATTGGGGTGAGGCTCAGAAGCCTTTACTTCACCTGTCTGCACAGGTTTTTCCCCTTCATTTTGTTCTGGTAAAATTTCTGAGAGTTCACCATACACCAACTTCTCAGGGTTTTCAGGAAAGGAGCATGTAGTTATCTGTCCTGCACTTGACTCAAAGGTGAATGTATGTGGCTTGTATTTCACAGACGTGGGTTTGTACCTCGCTCCCCCATCTATTAGATCAGAAGTATAGCTTAACCATGTTTTGAAGCTATACAGGTTTTGTTTATATTGCCTTTGTTTACAAACATTGGAGCTTATATTCGGGGTTCTGAATTGATGTCCCTTTAAAGACGGCTAATCATGGGCCCAGAGAGCCAGCTCCGCTGGGAAAGCCTCTCCTGCTTAGTTCCAGTCTCACACAAATCAACTCAATGCGTCCGACACGGCAACCGCCAGTCATCATCCTAGTGCTCTTGTATATGCTAATAAGGAACTTGGCTAATGCAGAAAGGAGCTTCCCCTCACTAAGACACACGCACACACACACGTATGTTAATTAATGTTAACATGGCTGATTCCAGCTTAATCCATTCTCAATCAGCAACACAGCTCGTTCATTTAGCAGGACTAAAACAGATTAAACTATAAACACCTACACACAAACATTCTCTCGCTCGCTCCCTTTCAGAAAGCCAATATTTGAATGTGAACTTGAAAAAGGAAGAGATTTTTGTACAGTCACACAAAGCTTTTTAAGGAGAGGCTTAAGCCTTATGTTTGGAGTTCTCATTTGGCTCATGTGCTTTAACCATGTACTTACATTTGGCCTTGTGTTGAACCATATCTCTAATTGGTCAAGCTAATTAAATATAGATCAAATATAGATCCATCTAGCCTAATGAAAGCTGGAAATGGATTCTCAATGATACCAAATGCTCTGTAAAAAGTGGGACGGCATAATTGTTCGTCAGAAGTGCTTTTACTGATGGGAATGATCGAAAACTACACTTTGGTTCGTTCAACAAATTGTATTCAATTTGTCTGTAATCGAAAAATGAATTAGTCAGATCAATGTGATTTTAAAATTGAATGAAAGCTTCAAAATTGCATTCAACACCACATGCATAATATACGCATTGAATAGCAGTGGGGTAACTTAGCGGCGGCATCCTATCAAAGGAGTTGGCGGCATGGCCTATTGGGGACGTGGCTTTCCGTTTGTTATTTTTTCCCACCCGTGAGAGTGAATGTCATTCTAGTTCATCTGGTCAATTCTATTTGCTGTTCAACTGTGATCTATGGTACTGATGTTGTGGTTACTAAATATAAAATATTGTGTAAAAAATAAGTTCTTTCAAGTTGGTTTACATGGAATTGATATAATTGCTTCTAACCCAATTGAATAAATGTTGATAGGTAATTCCATAGTAAAAAACAAGAAAAATGGGTTGTATTTACATGATATATTAGTTTGCATTTGTTCTTATTTTAGGTTTAACCAAAGGGGAAAGGTAGGTTGGCATGGAATTATATACACTAAATATACAAAAGTATGTGGACACCCCTTCAAATTAGTGGATTCGGCTATTTCAGACACACCTCTTGCTGACAGATGTATAAAATCGAGCAGACAGCCATGCAATTTCCATAGACAAACATTGGCAGTAGAGTGGCCTTGCTGAAGAGCTCAGTGACTTTTAACGTCATAGGATGCCACCTTTTCAACAAGTCAGTTCGTCAAATTTCTGCCCTGCTTCCCCGGTCAACTGTAAGTGATGTTATTGTGAAGTGGAAACATCTAGGAGAAACAATGGCTCAGCCAAGAAGTGGTAGGCCACACAAGCTCACAGAACGGGACAGCCAAGTGCTAAAGCGTGTAAGACTCATCTGTCCTTGGTTGCAACACTTACTACAGCGTTCCAAACTGCCTCTGGAAGCAACATCAGTACAATAACTGTTTATGAAATGGGTTTTCTGGCTGTGCAGCCGCACACAAGCCTAAGATCACCATGCGCAATGCCAAGCATCTGCTGGAGTGGTGTAAAGCTGGCCACCATTCGACTCTGGAGCAGTGGAAATGCGTTCACTGCAGTAATGAATCACATTTCACCATCTGGTAGTCCGACGGACGAATATGGGTTTGGCGGATGCTAGGAAAACAATTATCGATTATTATAATAATTATTATTAATAATTATAATTAATAATTATTTTCCAATTTGTTCAAGAGATTGAGAGAGGGGTTAAGAGGTGAGGAGACATCCACAGGCTTCACAGTAGAACAGAGATAAATTACCCCATACTGTGTGTCTGAGGGTGTGTATGTGCATGCATGGGTACGTGTGTGGAGAGTGTACGTGTGTTAATTTGTGTGTGTTCATGCATGCGTGTGCACATGCTTGCAGGTTGCTGCTGTTGCTTGACCACATGTGCAGAAGGTACAGTACTGAATAGATACGGGATACAGAAGCAAAAGCAACTGAATTCAGAGGAAGAGTGTCTCATTAAGCTACAGTCTCTCAATAACAGAGATTTCAAACTCTGACAATGTCTCAAATGGCATCCTATTCCCTACACTACCCCCTAATGGTCCTGGTAAAAAGTTGTTCACTGTATAGGGAATAGGCTGCCATTTGGGATGCGTGAGGCTGCCATTTGGGATTCAGACTCTGTCTTTGTTATGCTAATGTCTTAAGCTGGATGAGGAAAAAGGAGATCTTTGTGTTATATTAAAGATGCGTTTCAGAGGTTATGTATACTTTTTATCTAGTAGTTCTGAAATTAGCACTCACAGGTCAAAACGGGTCCTCAAAACTTCATCCAATTGTGAACAATGCCATCCATTTTGTATGATATGTTACATCTTGCAAAAAAATACAATATATTATATACATATTTTAAAAATATTCATATATAATGTATTTATTTATTGTTATATATTCAATTCGTATAATATGTTACGAATTACAATTCATACAATATGTTCTGAATTTGTAAGCACTTAAGATCCCGTTCTATCTTTTTAATCACAGCAGTACATGGATGGATGAATTGATGGATGGGTGCACAGCAGATTTATGGTATCCTGTAGCACAAACTCCAAAAAGTTCTGGGACACTGTAAAGTCCATGGAGAATAAGAGCACCTCCTCCCAGCTGCCCACTGCACTGAGGCTAGGAAACACTGTCACCACCAATAAATCTACGATAATCGAGAATTTCAAGAAGCATTTCTCTACGGCTGGCCATGCTTTGCACCTGGCTACCCCTTCCCTGGTCAACAGCTCTGCACCCCCCACAGCAACTTGCCCAAGCCTCCCCCATTTCTCCTTCACCCAAATCCAGAGAGCTGATGTTCTGAAAGAGCTGCAAAATCTGGACCCCTGCAAATCAGCTGGGCTAGACAATCTGGACTCTCTCTTTCTAAAATGATCACACAAAATTGTTGCAACCCCGATTACTAGCCTGTTCAACCTCTCTTTCGTATCGTCTGAGATCCCTAAATATTGGATAGCTGCCTCGGTCATCTCCTTCTTCAAAGGGGGAGACACTCTAGACCCAAACTGTTACAGACCTATATCTATCTTACCCTGCCTTTGTAAAGTCTTCGAAACCAAGTTAACAAACAGATCACCGACCATTTAGAATCCCACCGTACCTTCTCCGCTATGCAATCTGGTTTCCGAGCTGGTCATGGGTGCACCTCAGCCACGCTCAAGGTCCTAAACGATATCATAACCGCCATCGATAAAAGACAATACTGTGCAACCGTCTTCATCAACCTGGACAAGGCTTTCGACACTGTCAATCACCGCATTCTTATCGGCAGAAGCAACAGCCTTGGTTTCTCAAATGACTGCCTCGCCTGGTTCACCAACTACTTCTCAAATAGAGTTCAGTGTGTCAAATCGGAGTGCCTGTTGTCCGGACATCTGGCAGTCTCTATGGGGGTGCCACAGGGTTAAATTCTCAGGCCGACTCTCTTCTCTGTATACATCAATGATGTCGCTCTTGCTGCTGATCCACCTCTACACACACGACACCATTCTGTATACTTCTGGCACTTCTTTGGACACTGTGTTAACAAACCTCCAGACGAGCTTCAATGCCATACAACACTCCCTCTGTGGCCTCCAACTGCTCTTAAATGCAAGTAAAACTAAACGCATGCTCTTCAACCGATCGCTGCCCGCACCCGCCCGCCCGACTAGCATAACTACTCTGGACGGTTCTGACTTAGAATATGTGGACAACTACAAACACCTAGATGTCTGGTTAGACTGTCAACTCTCCTTCCAGACTCACTCATCTCCAGTCCAAAATTAAATCTAGAATCGGCTTCCTATTTGGCAACAAAGCCTCCTTCACTCATGCTGCCAAACATACTCTCTTAAAACTGACTATCCTACCGATCCTTGACTTCGGCGCTGTCATTTACAAAATAGCCTCCAACACTCTACTCAGCAAACTGGATGTAGTCTATCACAGTGCCATCCGTTTTGTCACCAAAGCCCCATATACTACCTGTATACTACCCCATATACGACCTGTATACTCTTGTTGGCTGGTCCTCGCTTCATATTCGTCTCCAAACCCACTGGCTCCAGGTCATCTATAAGTCTTTGCTCGGTAAAGCCCCGCCTTATCTCAGCTCACTGGTCACCATAGCAGTACCCACCCGTAGCACGCGCTTCAGCAGGTATATTGCACTGGTCATCCCCAAAGCCAACTCCTCCTTTGGCCGCCTTTCCTTCCAGTTCTCTGCTGCCAATGACTGGAACGAATTGCAAAAACCACTGAAGCTGGAGTCTTATATCTCCCTTACTAACTTTAAGCATCAGCTGTCAGAGCAGCTTACCGATCATTGCACCTGTACACAGCCCATCTGTGAATAGCCCACCCAACTACCTCATCCCCATATTATTCATTTTTGCTCCTTTGCACCCCAGTATCTCTACTTGCCCATTCATCTTCTGCACATCTATCACTCCAGTGTTTAATTGCTAATTTGTAATTATTTTGCCACTATGGCCTATTTACTGCCTTAACTCCCTAATCTTCTACATTTGCACACACTGTATATAGATTTTTCTATTGTGTTATTGACTGTACATTTGTTTATTCCATGTGTAACTCTGTGTTGTTTGTGTCGCACTGCTTTGCTTTATCTTGGCCAGGTCGCAGTTGTAAATGAGAACTTATTCTCAACTGGCCTACCTGGTTAAATAAATGTGAAATAAATAAATAAAATAATCTCATGGAGGGGCACAAATTAACTTCTTATGGCTGCAAGGGGCAGTATTGAGTAGCCTGATAAAATGTGTCCATTTCAAACGGCCTCGTACTCAATTCTTGCTCGTACAATATGCATATTATTATTACTATTGGATAGAAAACACTCTCTAGTTTCTAAAACCGTTTGAATTATTTCTCTGAGTGAAACAGAACTCATTCTGCAGCACTTTTCCTGACCCGGAAGTTCAAAGTCTGAAATCGATGCTCTCTTCCTCTTCCTGCCTATAAATGGGCACAAGAGCTATTAGTATACATGCACGTCATACACCTTCCTCTGGGTGTCAAGAAGGCTGTGAGAGAAGAAATGAGGTGATTATCTCGATCTGGGATGGAATAAATCCTCTTGGAATGACGTGTACCCCATTTCCGGTACTCTGAAGAACGCGATTTGGACAGTGGGGTTGCCTTTTGTTTTGCTGACGTTATAGGCGACTATTATTTCCGGCTTTGATTTTATTTGATACATGTCACCATATCATCGTAAAGTATGTTTTTTCAATATAGTTTCATCAGATTATTGAATTTTTTTCGGGAGTTTTGCCGTGTTCCGTTCTCTTCCGTTTGTTTACATGGAGAGATCCGTGCAACCCGGCTAGCGCGCTTGCTAAATGGAGAGAGAAAGTTGCCATTCTGAATCCAAACAACGACTCATCTGGACAAAGGACACCTTGTTCAACATTCTGATGAAAGATCAGCAAAAGTAAGACCCATTTTATGATGTTGTTTCATATATCTGTCGTAGTCGCCGGCGCCCAAGTGTTTCTGGCTATTGTGCTAAGCTAATATAACGCTACATTTTGTTTTCACTGTAAAACACTTAATAAATCGGAAATATTGTCTGGCATCACAAGATGCCTGTCTTTCATTTGCTGTACACTATGTATTTTTCAGAAATGTTTTATGATGAGTAATTAGGTATTTGACGTTGGTGTCTGTAAATATTATGGCTGCTTTCGGTGCAATTTCTGAATGTAGCTGCAATGTAAACTATGATTTATACCTGAAATATGCAAATTTTTCGAAAAAAAACATATGCTATACAATAAATATGTTATCAGACTGTCATCTGATGAGGTTGTTTCTTGGTTAGTGGCTATTTATATCTTTATTTGGCCGAATTTGTGATAGCTACTGATGGAGTCAAAAACTGATGGAGTAATAAAAGTGGAGTCTTTTGCTAACGTGGTTAGCTAATAGATTTACATATTTTGTCTTCCCTGTAAAACATTTTAAAAATCGGACATGTTGGCTGGATTCACGAGATGTGTACCTTTCATATGCTGTATTGGACTTGTTAATGTGTGAAAGTTAAATATTTTAAAAAAAATATCTTTTGAATTTCGCGCCCTGCACTTGAAGTGGCTGTTGTCATAAGTGTACCGACGTCGGGCTTGCACGCCAAACAGGTTAAACCCCTTGTGTCCATGTGGCCCGTTTAACCCTGCTGTGCCACACCTTGCAAACACAATAACTAGTTAGCTAGAGCCTGGCAGCATGACCATAGAGCGCACATGCACACACACACACACACACACACACACACACACAGGTTGCTGTATAGTGATGGATTGCTGGCTCAATATCAGCCTAAGGTCAATGTTTCATTAGAAAGCTGACTATCTCATCATGTGCACTTAAGAGAGTTAGGGAGAGAGAGAGAAAGAGATCGGGGGAAAGAGACAGAGATAGAGAGCAAGAGATAGAGAAAGAGAGAGAGATCGAGAGAGAGTGGATGACCGAAAGATGGACCTCATGGCACAGCACTATCAGTTGAATGTCACTTCCAGCCCCCACAGTGATGTGACAGATCAGTCATACTGCCAAACCAACCTTCCTCTCAGATTAACCTGCCTAGAGTATTCTGCTACTATGGCTGCATCTCAAATGGCACCCTATTCCCTATGTAGTGCATTATGTTTGACCAGTGTCCATAGACTCTTGCTACTATTCTGGCCCTACACTTTATTCCCCAGAGAACTACACTAGATGGGGTGTGATCCCTGGAGAGCTACTGGACTTTACCTGCCCTGTGTGTGTGTGTGTGTGTGTGTGTGTGTGTGTGTGTGTGTGTGTGTGTGTGTGTGTGTGTGTGTGTGTGTGTGTGTGTGTGTGTGTGTGTGTGTGTGTGTGTGTGTGTGTGTGTGTGTGTGTGTGTGTGTGTGTGTGTGTGTGTGTAACAGTAGACTCGTACATTTCCTCAGTGAAAACAATGTACTGAGCAAATGTTAAATTGGCTTTCTACCAAATTACCATGCACACCTTAATTGACAAACAAACAAACCAAAACAAAGGCAAAGTCTTCTCATGCTTTGTTGATTTCCAAAATTATTTTGGCTCTATTTGGCATGAGGGTCTGCTTTACAAATTGATGGAAAGTGGTGTTGGGGGGAAAACATGCAACATTATAAAATCCATGTGCACAAACAACAAGTGTGCGGTTAAAATTTTCCACAGGGCAGGGGGTTGAGACAGGGCTTTCCACAGGGCAGGGGGTTGAAACAGGGCTTTCCACAGGGCAGGGGGTTGAAACAGGGCTTTCCATAGGGCAGGGGGTTGAAACAGGGCTTTCCACAGGGCAGGGGGTTGAAACAGCGATGCAGCTTAAGCCCCGCCCTCTTCAACATATATATCAACGAATTGGCGAGGGCACTAGAACAGTCTGCAGCACCCAGCCTCAGCCTACTAGAATCTGAAGTGGAATGTCTACTGATGACCTGGTGCTTCTGTCCAAAACCAAAGAGCGCCTTCATCAGCACCTAGATCTTCTGCACAGATTCTGTCAGACCTGGGCCCTGACAGTAAATGTCAGTAAGACAAAAAGAATAGTGTTCCAAAAAAGGTCCAGTTGCCAGGACCACGAATACAAATTCCATCTAGGCACCGTTGCCCTAGAACACAAACAAAAAAAACGATACATACCTCAGCCTAAACATTTTAAATGTTTTTAAAATTGTATTTAACCTTATTTAACTAGGCAAGTCAGTTAACAACAAATTTTTATTTACAATGACGGTCTACCCCTTCTAAGCCATCAAAAGGAACTTAAAATTTGACATACCAATTAAGATTTGGCAAAAAATACTTGAATCAGCTATAGAACTCATCGCCCTTTATGGTTGTGAGGTCTGGTGTCAGCTCACCAACCAAGAATTCACAAAATGGGACAAACACTAAATTGAGACTCTGCATGCAGAATTCTGCAAAAATATCCTCTGTGTCAAATGTAAAACACCAAATAATGCATGCAAAGCAGAATTAGGCCGATACCCGCTAATGATCGAAATCCAGAAAAGAGCCATTAAATTGTACAACCACCTAAAAGGAAGCGATTCCTAAACCTTCCATAACAAAGTCATCACCTACAGAGAGATGAACCTGGAGAAGAGCCCCCCTAAGCAAGCTGCTTCTGGGGTTCTGTTCACAAACACAAACAGACCCCACAGAGCCCAGGTCAGCAACACAATTAGACCCAACCAAATCATGAGAAAAGAAAAAGAGATTACTTGACACATTGGAGAGAATTGACAAAAAAACTGAGCAAACTAGAATGCCAATTGGTCTTAAACCGAGAGTACACAGAGGCAGAATACCTGACCACTGTGACTGACCCACAATTAAGGAAAGCTTTGACTATGTTCAGACTCAGTGAGCATAGCCTTGCTATTGAGAAAGGCCGCCGAAGGCAGACCTGGCTCTCAAGAGAAGACAGGCTATGTGCACACTGCCCACAAAATGAGGTGGAAACTGAGCTGCACTTCCTAACCCTCTGCCAAATGTAAGACCACATTAGAGACACATACTTCCCTCAGATTACACAGACCCACAAATAATTCGAAAACAAATCCAATTTTGATAAACTCCCATATCTATTGGGTAAAATACCAGTGTGCAATCACAGTAGCACGATTTGTGACATGTTGCCACAAGAAAAGTGCAACCAGTGAAGAACAAACACCATTGTAAATACAACCTATTTATTTTCCCTTATTTACTTTAACTATTTGCACATCATTACAACACTGTATATAGACATAATATGACATTTGAAATGTCTTTATTCTTTTGGAACTTTGTGAGTGTGAATTGAGAGAGAGAACAAGAGAGCGAGAGAGACAGAGAGACAGACAGACAGGAGATTGAGGTTTTGGGGCCACTCAATAATAAACTGGACTTTAAAATGTGGGACAAACATCCAATTGAAGCCCTACATGCAGGATTCCGTCGGGAAATTCTACAAGTCCAAAGAAATACACCAACTAATGCATATCGGGCAGAATTAGGCCACTTTCTAGTGGTAATGAAAATACAAAAAAGATTTTGGCTACACCTAAATTCAACTCCAAATTCAAGTCTCCAATTTAAAGCACTTCAAACCCAACAGCTGAGCCCAGAAACGAGCCCTTTCAGTCAGCTGGTGTTGGACCTAAGCAACCAAGCTGACACCAGCACTGCTTCAAAAGAAAGAATTCAAATAAACAAAATCATGAACCTATCAAACGACTCATATTTACAACATAGGAAAAACAAAACAAAATTCCAAAGCCAACTAAATTGCCATCTGGCCCTAAACAGAGAATATGAATTGGCTGATTACCTCTACTCTGTCAGAGATATGAATAAGCTCATCAACTGCACCTGCAGCAGACGTGATACCCTCTGTCATGGCATTGAAACACCTGCACAACAAAACTGCCGACACAGGCTGTGAACAAGCGATTCGGTGGCATTCTATCTTTACTATATTGCCACCATGCTCAATGCCACGAAAAGTATAGCTACAGTATGTACAAGGACCGCTACTTCGATGCAGACAAGAAATAGGGTTTACGTGAAATGTTATATACAGAGCTGGACAAGATGGAAACGGACACAGTGACAGCGCCCACCGAGGAAGAAAGGCCACGGACAGACAGAGCTGAAACTTCACTGCTTGACATGTATGATGAAATCCTGGTTGAGAATGAAATGACTGAACAAATGAACAACAAAACAGCACAGCAAGTAAGTGAAAGAAATAGGTTTTGATATACGTAAATACGTAAATGCCAACAAAATAACATTTTGGTCAGTGTGGTGTGTGTGATTACAGCCTCAAGTCTCTTGGGTATGACGCTACAAGCTTGGCACACCTGTATTTGGGAGGTTTCTCCCATTCTTCTCTGCAGATCCTCTCAAGCTTTGTCAGGTTGGATGGGGAGCGTCGCTGCACAGCTATTTTCAGGTCTCTCCAGAGATTTTCGATTGGGTTCAATTTCCAGGCTCTGGCTGGGCCACTCAAGGACATTCAAAGACTTGTACCGAAGCCACTCCGGTGTTGTCTTGGCTGTGTGCTTGGGGTCGTTGTACTGTTGGAAGATGAACCTTCAACCTAGTCTGAGGTCCTGAGCACTCTGGAGCAGGTTTTCATCAACGATCCCTCTGTACTTTTCTCTGTTAATTTTTCCTTCAATCCTGACTAATCTCCCAGTCCCTGCCTCACCATAGGGATGGTGCCAGGTTTCCTCTAGACGTGATGCTTGGTATTCAGGCCAAAGAATCTTGTTTCTCATGGTCTGAGAGTCATTTTTAGGTGCCTTTTGGCAAACTCCAAGTGGGCTGTCATGTGCCTTTTACTGAGGAGAGGCTTCCATGATTAGTGGAGTTCTCCCATCTCCACAGAGGAACTCTGGGGCTCTGTCAGAGTCACCTTCGGGTTCTTGGTCACCTCCCTGACCAAAGCCCTTCCCTCCGATTTCTCAGTTTGGCCGGGTGGCCTGCTCTAGGAAGAGTCTTGGTGGTTCCAAACTTCTTCCATTTAAGAATTTTGGATGCCACTGTGTTCTTGGGGACCTTCAATATTCCTTCGACCTCATGTTTTGGTTTTTATTCTGACATGCACTGTGAACTGTGGGACCTTATATAGCCAGGTGTGTGCCTTTCCAAATTATGTCTAATCAATTGAATTTCCCACAGGTGGGACTCAAATCAAGTTGTATAAACATCTCAAGGATGATCAATGGAAATAGGATGCACCTGAGCTCAATTTCGAGTCTCATATCTACGTAAGTATTCAGACTCTTTGCTAAGGCATTTGTTGTTTTTTTAATACATTTGCAAACATTTCTAAAACCCTGTTTTCACTTTCTCATTATGGGGTATTGTGTGTAGATTGATGAGGAAAAAACAACAATTTAAATCCATTTTAGAATGTGGAAAAAGTCAAGGGGTCTGAATACTTTCTGAATGCACTGTAACTGTACAAAAGGACTATTGCAGTCAAAAACATGATTTGCCTGTGTTTTATATATATTTCCACACTATGAGGTTGGCTCAATACTGTGAAATTGAGAAAATTATGATAATGCACTTTTAGTGTAAGAGCTGTTTGAAAAGAGAATGTAAATCCCCTTTTCTCATCGTCCTCTTTTTGTCTCATACATAATATTATTACTATGTTCTATATGTCTCCCCCAACACTGTCCTTACATACAGTATACAATACACCAGAGAAATATGTCAGCTATACCACAAACACATTACTCACACATACAAACGAAATTTACTAGTACCCACATGTAATTTTAAATCATACTGTACCGCATGGATAAGCACACACACACACACACACACACACACACACACACACACACACACACACACACACACACACACACACATGACCTTGACACACAATGACAACTCTGAAGAATTTGAATGAGCACTGATGTTGAACGTCATTGCCAAAAGCAAAATAGAAACCGCATTAGAAATCCACCCATGCAGAAATCCAGCTATTCTTCCATTCCTACAGTCACTACCTATTACTATGGTCCCATGGTGTTATCCCCCCTCCCTCCAGCTCCTCTAAAAGATGGCCATTACATGCCTCTGCCCCGCCTCTGTGTGTCAATGATTGGGCTAAAACTGTCATGCCCGAGTGTCCTCAAGGGAGGGCATTTCAGCACTGCCAATGTGTGTGTGTGTGTGTGCAGCCCATTTTCCTTTCAGATGAGCAGATGAGGCATCACCCCCTCTAACACACACACAGTGAAACCCACTCCAGTCAGGGAGAGGAGAGAAACGGAGAAGGGAGGGGACGGGAGGAGAAGAGGCACTTAATGCAGCCATATTTCGAAATGTCGGAATTCCCCTGCAAAAGGGCACCTCGTTTCGATTCCACACGTTTGGCTCGTACCACTGGAAACCTGAAGCGACGGGAGGGGAGGGAGTCTCCTCTGCCCTGTGTGGTGATAATCATCACTTCCGATTGCTACGCACCCACACAATTGAAGGTGGTATCCACCCCTCCTCCTCACATCCATCACCTCCTTCCATCTATTCACTCTCACACACACGAAGGTGGGACCCACCCCTCCTCACATCCATCCATCTATTAATTCACACACACAGGTTGTTGTTGAGTGATGGATTGCTTGATCAAAATCAGCCTAAGGTCAATGTTTCATTAGGAAGCTGACTAATTCATCATGTGCATTTAACATAGTCAGGGAGATAGAGAGAGATTATTGTATTTCTTTTAACCTTTATTTAACTAGGCAAGTCAGTTAAGAACAAATTCTTATTTTCAATAACAGCCTAGGAACAGTGGGTTAACTGCCTTTTTCAGGGGCAGAACTACAGATTTTTACCTTGTCAGCTCGGGGATTCGATCTTGGAACCTTTCGGTTAGTAGTCCAACGCTCTAACCACTAGGCTACCTGCCACCCCAGAAAGAGAGAGATAGAGATAAAGAAAGAGAGAGAGATAGATGGGGAGAGAGATAGATGGGGAGAGAGAGAGAGTGGAGGTACCCTAACAGAGTGCGAGAAGAAGTTACATTACAAGGATCAGATAACTGTTCCCTCAATCTCCCCCTCTCCCCTTCCCTCTCAGATCTGAGATGAAATGTCACCCTAAAAACTACCTGCAGGAGGGAGGCATTTCTCCAGGCAATAATATACACACACAATGTTCTTTCTTCCCAAGTCATGTTCCTCTCTCCCTCTAATTAGAACCAGAACCCACACGGTGATTTCAAATAAGATGGAGGGATAGAAAATCCCCCCCCCCCCCCAGTGTTCTCTGCCTCGCTCCTCTATCCCCCACTCCCTCCCCCTCTTCTGAGAGCTGTCCCAGTAACTTTCCTCTCATTCCCTGCCAACCCCCTTCCCCAGAAAACACCCACCTCTCCAGTCCCACTCAACTCTGGTTAGATAATAACTGACAAAACAACAGCTAACAGTACTGCAGAACCATATTCACAGCAGATGAATAGAGTGCTGCCTCGAATTGCTACCTCTCCCCTCTTTCACTACCTCTCCCCTCTTTCACTACCAATCACCTCTTTCCCTGATCTTTCAATCTGCTGACAGATATACAACAGTACACGTGCACGCACATGTGTGAACATGCAAGCACACACGCGGTGAGTATGATGATGATGACGACGAGTATCACCAAACATGGCTGCCAAAGAATCTCTGTAGCTAGCTCCTACCGTGTTGAGACAAAGAAAAAAGAAGTGAAGCGCTGTGACTAATCTAAGATAAATCACTGGTTTGTAACAATTACACTGCATGGAGATAATCCTCTAGTCTTAATAGAACTGGAACACTCTGTTATTAAGTACTGTAGCATTAACATGGGATCAAAGAGCAGAGAATTCACCCAGAATGACCTTGGATTAATTAATATGGCCGCCGTGCCGCCTCTGCTGCTGAGTCACTGTCTCCATCCCAAATGGCAGCCTATTCCCTATATAGTACACTACTTTTGAACAGAGCCCTATTGGCCCTGGTCAAAAGGGCACTATATAGAGAATAGGGTGCCATTTGGGACAGAGACACAGGCTAATGTAATGGTTGCTGCTGTGGTAGGAAATATGTCATCCTAGCGAGCGAACACTGATAGAACTTTGTGTTACTTTGAGCGGGCAGAACATTAATTTGGCTATGAGGAGGATGCCAAGAGCGAGAGAGCAGGCGTTCTCTCCTCCTTTCATCCCTCTATCTGCTGCATCCCTCTATCCCCTCCCTAACAGCTGTACTGTATCTCACCTGCAGAGGACTGATACTCGGTCAACAGCTGTTGCAGTCTATGTCTAGGCTGAGACACACACACAGACGCGCACACCCACACACCATCCATCATTTAGAGGACAGGTTTTTACTGACATTGTCTCTGCAGTGTACCATATAAGTGATAACTCACACCTGCCTAAAATGTCTAGACACCACAATAGATCTCTACACCTTTGAACACCCTGGAACAACAACAAAGGTTTTACAGTGAATACTCCAAAGGATATGGAAGCTACCACCTTATTGAAAACACATGTCCACCACCAAAATGATTGTTTTTTGAGAAGGATACTTTCAGACATCAGTGGGGGGTAGTGAGTAATGTCAACAGGAAATAAGTATTAAACCACTCTGTACTTTTGAAGTGTGAACATCTCAGTAAGCCGAACATTAGTCCCTACCCCCAACTGATTTCGGACAGGAGCTTTCTCAGAAAACAAATCCCTCTGCCAATGGACCAGTGTTATTGTTATCAACAACTATTTTAAAGGTGTAGTTGTTGTGTCCAGTGATGCCTGTGTAAAGTCTGTCCCTGCTAACCATGAGCAATATTTACAGTGGTATTTTCAACAGAGTGAGAAGAGCTCTCCGAAGATAAAGAGGGGTGAGGGTGATAAAGGGGGGGTGAGGGTGATAATGAGGGGTGAGTGTTACATCTCAGCCACAGCCATGAGCTGTGAGCTTAGGAGAAGATTTATAAGAGAGACACTTTATAACAGTGGTGTGGCTCTTTAATGGACCCCATCTGTCAATAAGAGGTTTGAGAACAATGCCACATTTGATTTAGACAGACGCTTTCATCAACTGAGTGCCCTTCAGATACATAGGCTACACACACACACACACACTAGAAACTAATGCATGATACTAAGATACCACCTGTTTGGTTCTTAAACTTAAGATAAAAAGCCCTTCAATAAATTAAGATAGTGTCAAGTCAGATAATGTATTATTGAAATCAATCTTTCAGTCTCTACGATCAACAGATCTTGTTTGATTTATTGCTTTGATCATCATAACACTATTGATTAGCAGACTTTTAACATTGTCAATGACTTTAATTAATTAGCATATCAAACCTTTACTGACAGCTCAGTAGAGATGAGATGGAAGGGAGAACATGCAGGCTCCACCATTCATGTAACAGTCCATGTAATGCTATCACTGTCTGTCACTGCCCACCTAAAACCAGCCCCACCTTGATACCTAACATTCCTCCCCTAACACTACTCGCATGGTGGGCTGTGCAAAAAATACATACAGGCCTGAACCACACACACACACACACACACACACACACACACACACACACACACACACACACACACACACACACACACACACACACACACACACACACACACACACACACACACACACACACACACACACACACACACACACACACACACACACAGTTTGTTCTGACAGGTGTAGCAGGTGTAAAACAACCTGGGATGTCACTGAGACTAAAGCCTGAAGCATGCTTCCCAGTCGAAGTTTGCACATATATTATGACAACATTTTGTGTTTTGTTCGTTTTGGTGTTTGGCATTTTTAGTTTTTTGTGCGCGCACACAAAAAAAATCTTTAGGCAAGTCGAAGTTCAGTAGCCAAAGTCTGGGCAACAGTATTACTCCTAGTAGGAGTGGAAACTATGGACAGGATTCTTCAATGAAGTGTTTGTTATCATTCAACAAGAGATGACTAGTTTTCATGTACATTTTTCACTTGAGAAATACTGCACCAAACATTTTAGTCAGGGTTGGGGTCAATTACAATTCAATTCCCTCTCCCTATAAATTCCATCAATTCAATTCAAAATTCCATAGCAACTCTTCAATTCAAAGTATCTCAAAATCCAATTTTAAGTCAATTCAAAACTATAATTCCTAATTCAATATTCTGCCACAACAATTCACATAATTCAATTCCTTCTCTAAACTTCTTTCAACTCAAGAAAAACTCAATCCAACTACCTTAACTCATGGCATGTTCCAAAGACCAATTTAACCTCTCAAATAACTAAAAGGGAATCTTCCTGGTAAACCTCGAAATGTTCCCTGCACTGAAACTTTCAGGAATTTGGAAATTAGCTTAACATGCAAAATATATAAAATAATACAATAAGAACCTTTTCAAATTAAAACATACAATCATAAAGATGTAACAAACATTCTCAAATATAACCCACCCAATTAGTGAATATCAGTTAAGTTAAAGCTGTGTGAACAGCATGAAATAATGCCAAAAATGCTAAATAATCTATTTAACTGGGTAGTGATTACTCTATTTTTCATTATTGCGTTAAACAGTTTTTTCCCCCTTGGTTTTGCTCTAAAAACAATTATAATAATCACCAAAATAAATTTTTATGATATTGGGAAACACCTCAAACAGATTTGCTACACATTTTTAATATTCAAACAAAACCCTTTATGTAACATTTGCACATCATTTTGTTGAGCGCTTAAATGCATAGTTCGAAATAAGACTCATCACAGGATTGTGCAGCGCCGTGGTCATGTGGGCAACAAGTTAATATGTGCTTCCGCTCTGGAGACCAGGGGTTTAATACCCGTCTCCCCCTTTCATTCAATGTGTCTGCCTAAATAAAGAAAAAATACAATAGGTATAGTGGAATTCTACTCTCCATAAAATGAATGAGAGGTTGATTAATTCAGGAGTTAAATGAACACTCACTAGCTAGGTTTCCATCCAATTTGCAACATATTTTCAAGCAAATGTTCTAAATTCTGCATAAAACAATATGTTAAAAAAATCCCATGGACTTGGATGAAAAATACAAGTTAAATGGGTTTCCATCGCATTTTTAACTCTACTGATGGTTTTGTCACAAAAACTGTTGCGTTATATAGCGAATGTGCCCACTCTGGTCTTTGCGCTCTAGCCAACAGCTCACAGATACAGTGTGTGTGGGAAGGCTACCTACATTATGATATTTGTCAAACGGCCGCCAAGCATCGATCATCATGTCAACAGAATAAGATCCTCGATATTTATAGGAAAGGAGCGTCAAGCTCATCACCTTGCACTTTCACCACCCTGTGAAGTTTATAACTTATTTCATCTGTAGCCTAACAAACAGCATGGTTTCCTGAGTCGTAGTGGGAGGACCAAATAACATTTAATCGCTTGACTCTAAGTTTACTTCCCTATGATGGTTATTATATCAATATATGCGCATAAAGGAATTTCCATCACCATATCTCGCATAGTTAATTTTACAGACACAAAAAGATCCCACCATGTCGAACAAACAAATTGTCTGTCAGCATTTATAAAATTGTACTGGCATTTCATGTTTCAATCAGCCCGGTCGTGATTTTTTTTCATGCGTCAGGTAATTAATCCTCATAAAAGTGAGAAAACATTTTTACAATAGAAAGTTCTATCTGTATAAACCCATTTGAACATGGCGCAATGGGGTTCTATCTACAAATCTAAACAAATACAGATGGACCAATCACTATGGGTCCTTGCCATCTCCCTATAAGTAAGGGCTAGCCTAGCCAGCAATAATGGCGGGCAAGCAAAAAAAACTCTGTCAGAAATCTTAGAGTACATTATATTGTCAAACAGTTGTTCAGTGATGATGGTAATTTGTCTTATGATCATAATACATTTCTTAATGTGTACAGAACAAAAATATAAACGCAAAGATTTTACTGAGTTACAGTTTACTGAGTTACAATATAAGGAAAATCAGTCAATTGAAATTAATAAATTAGGCCCTAATCTATGGATTTCACATGACTGGGAATACAGATATGCATATGTTGGTCACAGATACCTTTAAAAGAAAAGCAGGGGCGTGGATCAGAAAACCAGTCAGTATCTGGTGTGACCACCATTTGCCTCATGCAGTGCGACACATCTCCTTCGCATAGTGTTGATCAGGCTGTTGATTATGGCCTGTGGAATGTTGTCCCTCTCCTCTTCAATGACCGTGCAAAGTTGCTGGATATTGGCGGGAACTGGAACACGCTGTCGTACACATTGATCCAGAGCATGTCTGGTGAGTATGCAGGCCATGGACAAACTGGGACATTTTCAGCTTCTAGGAATTGTGTACAGATCCTTGCGACATGGGGCCGTGCACCATCAATAAAATGTAATTGTGTTTGTTGTACGTAGCTTATGCTGCCCATACCATAACCCAACCTGGGGCACATGACGTCCATACACATGTTTTGTGATTGTGAGGCCGGTTGGACGTACTGCCAAATACTCTAAATCATTGTTGGAGGCGCCTTATGGTAGAGAAATTAGCATTAGATGCTCTGGCAACAGTTCTGGTGGACATTCCTGCAGTAAGCATGCCAATTGCACGTTCCCTCAAAACTTGAGACATCTGTGGAATTGTGTTGTGTGACAAAACTGTCCATTTTAGAGTGGCCTTTTATTGTCCCCAGCACAAGGTGCACCTGTGTAATGATCATGCTATTTAATCAGCTTCTTGATATGCCACACCTGTCAGATGGATTAATTATCTGAGATAATGAGTGGGCTGGACATGCCGAGAGATGAGTTTCAGATTGTTCTGCGGTGTAGCATCTTGTGTCTATAAAATTAGCTGCTCGTTATATGTAGATATTCCTTTCTACTGCAGTTTTTTAAAAGATATAACTAATATATATAACTAATAGCCATGGAGAACTGCAAATATGTTGCTACTACTCTCAATAACATTTCTGCCCTGAATTTATCAGGTGCTATCGACAAAGGTCAGTGGGAAAATGTTGTGATGGACTACTTTCTGGAGGAACATCGTATCATGCTGACGCTCTCTGACTCTGAAAATGAATCAGACGATGAGGAAATCCCTGATTTAGGTAAAAACATTTTCATTGAAGACATTGTAGTCTTTGAAATGACGGTGATGGGGAAGAAACGGCGATCAACAGTGTTGTTGTCATGGAAGAAGTTGACCGAGTTTTTAGATCAGTGGAACACAACAGGCCAAACAAGCTGTGCAAACTAAACGGAAACGACACAGGACGTCTTATTTAATGAAAGGGGTTGCAGTCTGCCGAGAAGCTTTTGTCAGAAAGTTGTTTTCATCGCAAGTTAAGGCTTGCTGTTAGCTAGCCAGCTGGAGTTTGATGGCTGGCTTGCTAGCTAACGTTAACATTGAACCTAACTTACTTGGTTAATTTTAGCTATGACAATCGGTTTGTATTGCTAGTAATGTTACTCTAGTGATTGGGATTATAGTAAATTTTTTAGCTAGCTAACATTAACGTTACATGTCTAAACAAACAACCAAGTTAAAACTTGCTGTTAGCTAACTGAGGTTAGATGGCTGGCTTGCTAGCTAACATTCATTTACGTTTACAAAGTGTGTGTAACGTTAGTGATGTTTTCTCAGAATGCCATTTCGCATTGCTAGTTATAGCCTAATGTTAGCTAGCTAACATTGAACCTATTTGGTTAACTTTAGGTAGCTATGACAATCGGTTGGTAATGCTAGTTAAAGCTTGCTGTTCGCTAGCCAGCTGACGTTAGATGGCTGGCTAGCTAACATTACGTGTATGAACTGGGTGTAGTGATTTGAAATGGCATTCTGAGAGAACATCTATTGTATAAAAAAGCAAAAATATTTGTATCTGTAATTTTTCTTCAGCATCAGTAGAACACGCCTGACTCTCCGCCACCAGTCATACAAGGAGAATGGTCTAATGCCTCCTATCAAAACAAAAAGAGAGCTGGCCCAAAAAAGCAAAGGCAGCAATGCAGTCATCAATTACATGCACCATTTCTTCACCAACTGGGGAAACACGTGTGGACCTGAATTGTGATAACTGCAGTGGCCAAAACAAGAACAAGTTTGTGCTCTGGTATTGTGCCTGGCGGACCCTGCACAAGCTCCACCACAGTCTGAACCTTCATTTCCTGATCAAAGGTCACACCAAGTTTGCCCCCGGCTGGTGCTCAGGCCTCATCAAGCAGTGCTTTAGAAAGACCAGAATGAACACTTTGTCTGAGATTGCTGGTGTTGTGAAGGACAGCACTGTGACAGGGGTCAACATCCCACAGCTGGTTGGACTAGATGATGGTACGGTGCTGGTGGAAAGCTATGGCTGGCAACAACACCTGACTCCGTACTTCAGGCCGCTGCCACAGATCAAGCAGTGCCAGCACTTCAGGTGAATATAATTTTCATTGCATTGTATGGGGTTATTCTTCTTATCTAAACTTGGGAGGTGAATTGATGTTGTGCAGGGTTGTAATGTCTTCCGATTTTTTGATGTTGTTATTTCCTGTTTTACAGCTCCGATGCACTGGAGCCTGGTGTTGTTGTCGCCAAGGAGTGTTCGGACTGTCGGGACCAGGTTTAAGCTTCTGCGCAACGCTGACATACTTCCTCTCATAGATGGTCTGCCTGTACAAGCACCACCTGGACTGGACACAGCTTGACAAACATCTTTTTGAGAAGATTAGGGAGTTTTGCTATGGACATCACATGCCCTGCACCAAAGTCAAGGGCACGGCAGAAACAGGCTCTCCCCAATTATAGATTCCCTTGTTCATGTGTGGTTCAGACGAATCAGTCATCAGTACTATCTGCAGTGCCTCTATTTTTATTTTTTATTTTTTATTTTTTTCACCTTTATTTAACCATTTAGGCCAGTTGAGAACAAGTTCTCATTTACAAGTGCGACCTGGCCAAGATAAAGCAAAGCAGTGCGACACAAACAACAACAGAGTTACACATGGAATAAAGAAACTTACAGTCAATAACACAATAGAAAAAAGTCTATATACAGTCTGTGCAAATGGCGTGAGGAGGTAAGGCAATAAATAGGCCATAGTAGCGAAGTAATTACAATTTAGCAAATTAACAGTGGAGAGATAGATGTGCAGATGATGATGTGCAAGTAGAAATACTGGTGTGCAAAAGAGCAAAAAGTAAATAAAAACAATAAGGGGATGCGGTAGGTAGATTGGATAGGCTATTTACAGATGGGCTGCAGTGATCGGTTAGCTGATCGGTTAGCTGATGTTTAAAGTTAGTGAGGGAGATATAAGTCTCCAACTTCAGCGATTTTTGCAATTCGTTCCAGTCATTGGCAGCAGAGAACTGGAAGGAAATCTCCGAATTTTTGGTGGCCTTCCGAAGCCAGGATTCAGACACGCAAGGACATCAGGGTTGGCAGAGTGTGCTAAAGCAGTGAGTAAAACAAACTTAGGGAGGAGGCTTCTGATGTTAACATGCATGAAACCAAGGCTTTTACGGTTACAGAAGTCAACAAAATAGAGCGTCTGGGGACATTCAGAGCCTGGGTTAACCTCCACATCACCAGAGGAACAGAGGAGGAGTAGGATGAGGGTACGGCTAAGGGCTATCAAAACTGGTCGTCTAGAGCGTTGGGGACAGAGAATAAAAGGAGCAGATTTCTGTGCATGGTAGGATAGATTCAGGGCATAATGTACAGACAGGGGTATGGTAGGGTGCGGGTACAGTGTAGGTAAATGTAGGCATTGAGTGACTATAAGACAAATTGCATCTCTGGACGCACTAGTTATGCTGGGTGAGGTCACCGCATGTGTGGGACGTGGGACAAAAGAGATATCTGAGGCATGTTGAGTGGGACTAGGGGCTCCGCAGTAAACTATTCAAATGACTCTCTCCTAACACACACACCATACGTTTCTGCTACTATTTTTTTGTTTTGATCCTGCTGCTCCACCACTTTACCCCTGATTGTATGCATATAACTACCTTGTCTATCACTGACATTGTTATTGATGTTGTTCTTGTACATTGTTTGAATAAGTAAAATATTATAAAGTATCTATTTCTGATATTGCTACTCTGCAAGTAACCATTTGGCTGTACCATTTACACCTTCTGTAGAGATCCATCCACTTAGCAAGACTTAGCAAGATATTGATATATAAAATGAATATTGTTATGTGTGGTCGTAACATGATTTTGTGACATACCACAACAATATCAGGTGACCATATCAAGTGTCCATCACATAAATATATGGCGCATGCATCTGTTTATGTACTGTACATGTGCACCTCACTCAGGTTTCAACTCAGGTTGCATGGCCTTAACTTACGTATGGAAAACTATTTGATAAGTGTGTGTGTGTAACAGTATATACAGTTGAAGTAATAAGTTTACATACACCTTAGCCAAATATATTTAAACTAAGTTTTTTCACAATTCCTGACATTTAATCCGAGTAAAAACTCCCTGTCTTAGGTCAGTTAGGATCACCACTTTATTTTGAGAATGTTAAATTTCAGAATAATAGTAGAGAGAATGATTTATTTCAGCTTTTATATCTTTCATCACATTCCCAGTGGGTCAGAAGTTTACATACACTCAATTAGTATTTGGTAGCATTGCCTTTAAATTGTTTAACTTGGGTCAAACATTTCGGGTAGCCTTCCACAAGCTTCCCACAATAAGTTGGGTGAATATTGGCCCAGAGCTGGTGTAACGGAGTCAGGTTTGTAGGCCTCCTTGCTTGCACATGCTTTGTCAGTTCTGCACACACATTTTCTATAGGATTGAGGTCAGGGCTTTGTGATGGCCACTCCAATACCTTGACTTTGTTGTCCTTAAGCCGTTTTGCCACAACTTTGGAAGTATGCTTGGGGTCATTGTCCATTTGGAAGACCCATTTGCGACCAAGCTTTAACTTCCTGACTGATGTCTTGAGATGTTGCTTCAATATATCCACATAATTTTCCTCCCTCATGAAGCCATCTATTTTGTGAAGTGCACCAGTCCCTCCTGCACCAAAGTAACCCCACAACATGATGATGCCGTGCTTCACGGTCGGGATGCTGTTCTTCGGCTTGCAAGGAATAGAATTTGGAATTGGAAATTAAATAGAAATTGACCCCAACCCTGATTTTAGTTAGATGTAAAATTGTGCAACTAAAACCTCCTTGGCAAAAATGTCAAAATGAATTAGATTTTTTAAATTTATCTTAAGGAAGTGTATACTGGCTATGTTGTTGCTCTGGCGTCTCAAGAGGGACAAACAGTAATATTTCTCGTTTTCCAAGCGAAGGTCTTTTAAGGGAGTATGCAAGGCACAAACGTTTGCGTCTCCTAAGGAGCAAAGTGAACCTAAATGGCACCCTATGCATTCGGAAAGTACTCAGACCCCTTGACTTTTTCCACATTTTGTTACGTTACAGCCTTATTCTGTCATTCTGCCCCTGAGCAAGGCAGTTAAACCACTGTTCCCCGGGCGCCGTAGACGTGGATGTCGTTTTAAGGCAGCCTCTGCACCTCTCTGATTCAGAGGGGTTGGGTTAAATGCGGAAGACAAATTTCAGTTGAAGGCATAAAGTTGTACAACTGACTAGGTATCCCCTTTTCCATTTCCCTTTCTAAAATTGATGAAATTGTTTTCCCCCCCTCATCAATACACACACAACATCCCATAATGACAAAGCAAAAACAGATTTTTTGACATTTTAGCAAATGTATTAAAATAAAAAACAGAAACACCTTATTTACATAAGTATTCAGACACTTTGCTATGAGCCTCAAAATTGAGCTCAGTTAATTAAGTCCTGTTTCCATTGATCATCCTTGATATTTCTACAACTTGGAGTCCACCTGTGGGAAATTAAATTGATTGGACATGATTTGGAAAGGCACACACCTGTCTATATAAGGTCCCACAGTTGACAGTGCATGCCAGAGCAGAAACCAAGCCATGAGGTCGAGGGTATTGTCTGTAGAGCTCCGAGACAGGATTGTGTCGAGGCACAGATCTGGGGAAGGGTACAAAAAAATTATGCAGCATTGAAGGTTCCCAAGAACACAGTGGCCTCCATCATTATTAAATGGAAGAAGTTTAGAACCACTAAGACTCTTCCTAGCACTGGCCACCCGGCCAAACTGAGCTCCAGAGGTCCTCTGTGGAAATGGGAGAACCTTCCAGAAGGACAACCATCTCTGCAGCACTCCACCAATTAGGCCTTTATGGTAGAGTGGCCAGACGAAAGCCACTCCTCAGTAAAAGGCACATGACAGCCCTCTTGACGTTTGCCAAAGGCACCTAAACGAGTCTCAGACCAAGATTATCTGGTCTGATGAAACCAAGATTGAACTCTTTGGCTTGAACGCCAAGCATCACATCTGTAGGAAACCTAGCACCACACCTATGGTGAAGCATGTTGGCAGCATCATGCTGTGGGGCTGTTTTTCTGCAGGAACTGGGAGACTAGTTAGGATCGAGGGAAAGATGAGCATAGCAAAGGACAGAGAGATCCTTGATGAAAACCTGCTCCAGAGGGCTCAGGACCTCAGACTGGGGCGAAGTGGCATCATCGCCTAGTATGGCAACTGGTTGCATAACCGCCTGGTATGGCAACTGCTCGGCCTCCAACCGCAAGGCACTACAGAGGGTAGTGGGTATGGCCCAGTACATCACTGGGGCCAAGCTTCCTGCCACCCAGGACTTCTATACCAGGTGGTGCAAGAGGAAAGCCCTAAAAATTGCCAAAGACTCCAGCCACCCTAGTCAACATAGACTGTTCTCTCTGCTACCTCCACGGAAAGGGGTACCGGAACGCCAAGTCTAGGTGCAAAAGGCTTCTTATCAGCTTCTACCCCCAAGCCGTAAGACTGCTGAACAGCTAATCAAATGCCACACTTTATATTTTTTACTTTATATTAACTCTTATTTTTCTTAAAACTGCATTGTTGGTTATAAGCTTGTAAGTAAGCATTTCACTGTAAGGTCTACCTACACCTGTTGTATTCGGCACATGTGACAAATACAATTAGATTTTTAAGGTTCATCTTCCAAAAGGACAACAACCCTAAGCACACAGCCAAGACAACGCAGGAGTGACTTCGGGACGAGTCTCTGAATGTCCTTGAGTGGCCCAGCCAGAGCTCGGACTTGAACCCGATCGAACATCTCTGGAGAGACCTGAAAATAACTGTGAGGCAACCTTCCCTATCCATGTATGATATGTACGATACATGTATGTATGATATGTAGGATATGTATAAATGTATAATATATGTTTGATATGTATAATATATATCATATGTATGATACAGTTTAAGTCGGAAGTTTACATAGTTAGGTTGCAGTCATTAAAATTAGTTTTTCAACCACTCCACAAATTTCTTGTTAACAAACTATAGTTTTGGCAAGTTGGTTAGGACATCTACTGTATGCATGACACAAGTAATTTTTCAAACAATTGTTTACAGACATTATTTCACTTATATTTCACTGTATCATAATTCCAGTGGGTCAGAGCAAGGAGGCCTACAATCCTGACTCCGTTACACCAGTTCTGTCAGGAGGAATGGGACAAAATTCACCCAACTTATTGTGGGAAGCTTGTGGAAGGCTACCCGAAATGTTTGACCCAAGTTAAACAATTTAAAGGCAATGCTACCAAATACTAATTGAGTGTATGCAAACTTCTGACCCACTGGGAATGTGATGAAAGAAATAAAACCTGAAATAAATAATTCTCTCTACTATTATTCTGACATTTCACATTCTTAAAATAAAGTGTTGATCCTAACTGACCTAAGACAGGGAATTTTTACTCGGATTAAATGTCAGGAATTGTGAAAAACTGAGTTTAAATGTATTTGGCTAAGGTGTATGTAAACTTCCGACTTCAACTGTATATGTACAGTATATGTAGCCTTATGATTATTTTCCATATTCAGACATAATGAGCTTTGCTTTGATTATATTCAGTGACGTGTTTCACAATAATAACTCACTGAGATGGAGCGGTCAAATATCACTATTGAAACTATATCATTTATCTCAAAGTGTTTCACTGATCTGTGGCAAATGCTAAAATGTAATTTAATAGAGAAATACTCACTTGGACTATCAATTGAGCAAGCGAGCCAGGATGATTAAGCTCTGACACACCCACACAATGTTGAAGTGTGTGTGTGTGTGTGTGTGTGTGTGTGTGTGTGTGTGTGTGTGTGTGTGTGTGTGTGTGTGTGTGTGTGTGTGTGTGTGTGTGTGTGTGTGTGTGTGTGTGTGTGTGTGTGTGTGTGTGTGCAGAGGTTGTAATAGGTATAAACAGCAGATTGTCTGGAGGTGGGGGTGTCCTCCTTTCAGGGCCAAGCCAAGTATGTAGGCAGAGGCATACACACACACATATAGTCGTGAGACACTGCCCACACGTATGCACACACACATCTGCGTGTGAGTCACACAGCCAAATGTTGCAGACGGCATCTTTTCTTCTTGGAGTCTGAGCGAGCTTGTAGATTACTCAGCAAGCAGCTGCCAGGCCATAGCAAGGTCTTCAGAGAGACTGCACTGCCACACTACACCCCGTCACAGACAGGCTGCCAATATACCCGCTTCTCAGGGGATGACACACAATTTACTGCTATGGCTAAGCATTTCCCCCCCTCAGCTCCCAAACAGAGTGATGTTCACACCTTGTCTTGATGAAATAAATCCCTTTGTTAATAATACACCATCTACTAGCATCAGTGGCGGTCGGTGCCATTTAAGATGAGGGCGGATAATAATTTTCTTTCTGAGCATGGTATTATTTCTATTACAGCATATTGGATGACTGTCATTCATATTCCATTCACCCAGTTCAATGTAACATTGATAGGTTTAGACTATTACATGATACTCAAATGGTCCCTATACCCATCATGAGGTTGCTACAACCTAGCCTCTGAATTACATTTTTTTAGTAATCAAGGTGACTCTTGCCTGCATCTAGCTGATCTAGGGTGTAATCATTAGTCCAACAGTTGCAAACGACAGTTTCTATGGGACATATTCAGGTATGTTTATTCCCGTTTCGTTCCGTTTGCTTCCATTTGAGAAATGTTTTTCAACTGAATCGCCCGGAATGAATACACCCCTGATCATGCGCAAACAGTTCATTTTCATAGCAGCCACATACAAACAGCATGATCACTTAGCTAGCTCTCGCTCTCTCTTGCTTCTCCTTCATTTTGGAAGAAATGAATTTGTTCATAACTGTTCAACTATTGTCTTTCTCTTTGAGTCAACTACACACCACATTTTTTGCACTGCAGTGCTAGCTAGCTGTAGCTTATCAAATCAAACTTTATTTGCCACATGCGCCGAATACAACAACTGTAGACTTAACCGTGAAATGCTTACTTACAAGCCCTTAAACAACAGTGCAGTTCAAGAAGAATAAAATATTTACCAAGTAAGCTAAAATAAAAAGTAATAATAAAAACACAATAAATAAAAAGTAACACAATATGTGTTTTCAGTACTAGATTCATTCTCTGATCCTTTGATTGGGTGGACAACATGTCAGTTCATGCTGCAAGAGAGCTCTGATAGGTTGGAGGACATCCTCCGGAAGTTGTCATAATTACTGTGGTAGTCTATGGAAGGGGGTGAGAATTATGGACCTCCTAGGTTTTGAATTGAAGTCAATGTACCCAGAGGATGACGGAAACTAGATGTCCTCCGGCTACACCATGGTACTACTGAGTGCTGTTGAGGCTACTGTAGACCGTCATTGCAAAACAATGTGTTTTAATACATTATTTGGTGACATTAATATATTTAGTATAGTTTTATCTAAATAGGATAACTTTAATGTTTCTCAAATTTTATGAAATTCACTGAGGATGGTCCCCCCCTTCCTCCTCTGAGGAGCCTCCACTGCAAGCATCCAGCTCTTCTTCTTCTCCTCCTCCTCCCTGTGACAAGACCAGCCATTGCCTTGTGCACTTAAAGGCTTGAAAAGTACACTGAGGATAAAACTTGAGCAAGATAAAACAATTGGGAGTATCAGGTGCTAAAATAACAGCTCACCTTTCAAACATGGACTCTCTAGAACAGTGGTATTCAACGCTTACCATATAAGGTCAGTGCCTAGTGGTTTTATACGTGATAATGAATAGCACACACCTGGTGTGCCAGGTCGAAATCAGTCCCATATTAGAAGGGAACAATGAAAACAAGCAGAGGAACTAGCTTTGAGGTCCAGAGTTGAGTTTGAGAGATCTAGAACATTCTCAGCATACCTGTTATGATGTGGATTGAGCAATTAGTTAATTAGATACACCTGTAATGTGATCTGCCATGCAAAACTGATACAATTGAAATGCAATTGATCAATGAATTAACTGCATGAGGTGATACTGATTGAAAGCGCTTGCCATGTGTTATGGCTTTACACCCCCTGCTATAATGTAGATAAAGAGTTACTTGTCTAACAGAACACAGAGGGTTCTTTAATGGAAGCCTATCAAATATAATCCGGTTAGAATCAGGAATTCCCCAGGGTAGCTGTTTAGGCCCCTTGCTTTTTAACATTTTTACTAACGACATGCCACTGACTTTGAGTAAAGCCAGAGTTTCTATATATGCGGATGACTCAACACTATACACGTCAGCTACTACAGCGACTGAAATGACTGCAACCCTCAACAAAGAGCTGCAGTTAGTTTCAGAGTGGGTGGCAAGGAATAAGTTAGCCCTAAATATTTCTAAAACTAAAAGCATTGTATTTGGAACAAAACACTCACTAAACCCTAAACCTTAACTAAATCTTGTAATGAATAATGTGGAAATTGAGCAAGTTGAGATGACTAAACTGCTTGGAGTAACACTGGATTGCAAACTGTCATGGTCAAAACATATTGATGCAGTAGTAGCTAAGATGGGGAGAAGTCTGTCCATAATAAAGCAATGCTCTGCCTTGTTAACAGCACTATCAACCAGGCAGGTCCTACAGGCCCTAGTTTTGTCGCACCTTGACTACTGTTCAGTCGTGTGGTCAGGTGCCACAAAAAAGGACTTAGGAAAATTGCAATTGGCTCAGAACACGGCAGGACGGCTGGCCCTTGGATGTACCCAGAGAGCTAATATTAATAATATGCATGTCAATCTCTCTCGGCTTATTTAGCCGTCTGTCTAAACTACTGGCACACAGCTTGGACACCCATGCATACCCCACAAGACATGCCACAAGAGGTCTCTTCACAGCCCCCATGTTCAGAACAGACTATGGGAGGCACACAGTACAACATAGAGCCATGACTACATGGAACTCTATTCCACATCAAGTAACTGACGCAAGCAGTAAAATAAAAAAAACCCAGATAAAACAAACACCTTATGGAACAGCGGAGACTGTGAAGCAACACAAACATTGGCACAGACACATGAATACACACACACACACAATAACATACGCACTATACATACACATGGATTTAGTACTGTACATATGTGGTGGAGTAGGGGCCTGAGGGTACACAGTGTGTTGTGAAATCTGTGAATGTATTGTTATGTTTTAAAATTGTATAAACTGCCTCAATTTTGCTCGACCCCAGGAAGAGTAGCTGCTGCTTTGGCAGCAGCTAATGGGGATCCATAACAAATACAAATACAGGATCGCCTCATGGCCTTGCCATCTTCTCCATCATCAAGGCTATCTCTCTCATTAGACTACTCCATCATCAAGGCTTTCTCTCTCATTAGACTACTCCATCATCAAGGCTTTCTCTCTCATTAGACTACTCCATCATCAAGGCTTTCTCTCTCATTAGACTACTCCATCATCAAGGCACTCTCTCTCATTAGACTACTCCATCATCAAGGCTTTCTCTCTCATTAGATTACTCCATCATCAAGGCACTCTCTCTCATTAGACTACTCCATCATCAAGGCTCTCTCTCTCATTAGACTACTCCATCATCAAGGCTTTCTCTCTCATTAGACTACTCCATCATCAAGGCACTCTCTCTCATTAGACTACTCCATCATCAAGGCTTTCTCTCTCATTAGACTACTCCATCATCAAGGCTCTCTCTCTCATTAGACTACTCCATCATCAAGGCTTTCTCTCTCATTAGACTACTCCATCATCAAGGCTTTCTCTCTCATTAGACTACTCCATCATCAAGGCACTCTCTCTCATTAGACTACTCCATCATCAAGGCTTTCTCTCTCATTAGACTACTCCATCATCAAGGCACTCTCTCTCATTAGACTACTCCATCATCAAGGCTTTCTCTCTCATTAGACTACTCCATCATCAAGGCTTTCTCTCTCATTAGACTACTCCATCATCAAGGCACTCTCTCTCATTAGACTACTCCATCATCAAGGCACTCTCTCTCATTAGACTACTCCATCATCAAGGCTTTCTCTCTCATTAGACTACTCCATCCTCAAGGCTCTCTCTCTCATTAGACTACTCCATCATCAAGGCTTTCTCTCTCATTAGACTACTCCATCATCAAGGCTCTCTCTCTCATTAGACTACCACCTCTCCTCGTATTCCTCTCCATGGCCCCACCCTGGCCATTCATTAACAACCCCAACACATCTCCCACTGGTCTCAGCATCAGGCTGCTGCTCCACCACCACCGATCATTAAAGTCTACCTACAGGGGTATGTGGAGGGTCAGGTCTAGGTGTTAGAAATGAAACTCAAAAGAAGAGTACGTATATGAGTGTACAGCTCAGTGCTGTCTGTGTTGCATGGTAGTGGCTGGCCATGACAGATCAACTAGAGAGAACTTACATCCTAGCAGCCACTAGGCTCTGGTTACCATCTGACTATGTCATAAGAGGGAGAACTGAGAACAGTGACCAGTTTTCACAGGTTGTGCAACCTCGTGTCCCTTTGCACTTCTCCCTCGCTCTCTTCCCTTCCTGAAATCTAGCCTGCTTGGACAAAACATGTGACTCCCAAATGGCATCTTTCTCCCAATGGGTCCTGGTCCAAAGGGAATAGGGTGCCATTTGGAATGCAAGAACATCTTACAGTGCAGTGAGTCTCAAAAGTAGCACCTCCGCCCTTGGCTCTGCTAAAGGAGAGCTTTGTTGTGGAAATGGCAGGAGGGGAGTTTTAGACTACAGGGGAGTCTCAACAAGCGTGGGACGGTCCTTTATTCCCTCTATCAACTCCTCTAGCTTGGTGAAAAGGGTGATGAAAATATGTAGAGAAAAAAACATATCAAATACTGCCATAGTTCAGAATCTCTAACAAGCAATGTTTGACTTGAATTAAAATAGGTGTCGATACTAATTTGGAGTGTTTATATTTTGGACTGTTTGGACTGTTTATATTTAGGTGCAGTAACTCTGCAATACTTTTGAGCTAATATTCTAGAAGAGGTGCAGGAACTCAAACAGTAGAAAATATGAGTTGCCGGTACTCAGTTCAGTTGAGCTCCTGCCCAAGTCAAACACTGCTAATAAGCCACCTTGCTAAGATAACAGAGGGAGAACATGAGTAATATGACACTACTATTCTGAATTGTATTATATTTGCTCACATGTTTATTTTGCCAAGTTTTTCTCCTCTGAGACACAGAACAACACCCTCACATGGTAATTACAGAAAGAGTGCCACCCATCCCTCCTCACTGATCGCTGCAACACACTCATCCCTCCTCAACACAGGAGACTCCTATAACTCCCCTAACAGATGTCTCCCAGCAGCTAGGCTTTATTGGGTGAACCCCACCTACTGTGAGAGCTGGTCGTTTTTTATTTTAATATAAACTTGACCTGATTTTTAAATACTACCCAGCCTAGAAACATTTTAGTCATTTAGCAGACGCTCTGATACAGAAACAATTAGGGTTAAGTGCCTTGCTCAAGTGCACATTAACCTCTTCCTGTGGGCTGACAGAACTGCTGGTACGCAATATCTCATACCATGCAATTTGAGCTGTCCCTATCTGCCCAGCCTGGTTTCATAGACTAGACGTAACATAGTAAATGTAAATCTGGAACACTGAAATTAGTATGATATGTTAAGTTTTGTATGGTTACATAAGACAGATGGTTACTTAACCCTTTTAGCAAACCCTTCCCTAATGGCCTAACCCTTTAACCTAACTCCTAAACTTAATCCTAACCTTAACCCTAACCACATAGCCTAGTTAACTTTAGCCAGCCAGCTAGCTTATGTTAGGTGCCTAGCCACCTAGCTAGTATTTGTAACATTTCATAAGTTTTGCTCATTTTGTAACATATTGTACATTTTGCCAATTCTTAACATATTTTCATTGCAAATTCGTACCATACACAAATTGTAATTCAAAACATATCACATGAAATGAGTGCACAAATTAATACATGCCATACAAAACGAACCATATTATAGTAAATGGAGTGTGTCGGATTTCCGTACAGAATAATACGAAATGCTCTGAGACCAGGTTGGTCTGCCTCGAGGCAAACTGTCACTTTGTTACACATCCTTAAGTAAAATGATGTATTCAAATTAAACTTGGACTGGGGAACTTGTTTTTTGTCCCCTGTGAGCCTATGGCTGTTGGCGTCACTGCGAGCAATGTGTCACTCACTGCTGAGAAAAAGAGCATCATTTTGGAGTCGTGATAAGACCATCTATGGACGGATGGGGTGAAATTGGACATTTCCCCGGGACACCATAAAAGCCAAAGTCGTTATCATTATTAATGGTTTCGACTATTGTAATATATATATAACATAAGTAGGAAGTTTGATTTGTTATATTCGAATATAGAGAGTAACCTATACTTATCTTGACCTGTGCCTAAAACAAAGTTCAAAACGTATCCAACAGCAACCACAATCTTATCAGGTTTCATCAGCTGACGAGACTACTCATCAACCCACTTTAGGAAAACAATAATCGAGGGAGGAATTATTGAAGCGGGAATGAATGGACAGCTGCATGTGTGTTCTTACCTTATAGACATTCTCCGTTATACGGTGCACCTCGTCAGTCCGAGACATCGTGGGATCTTCTTCAGCCAAAACCATAGAACAGATTTCTTTAGTGACGGTAGCTTTCCTAAGAAATACTACTGAAGAAAAACACGAAGTAGGTGGAAGGAGTCGTAGTAACAAACAACTACAGAGGGAGGCGGACGCGCGTAATATGAGACTCCGGGAATCAGGGTTTTTATACGAAACTCATCTACTGCACCCACACTAGCCCACGCAGTCTGGAGGCTATACCACGCGTGGAGCGCAGAGGGAAACATGTCATAGGGATAGCGCTGCTTGCCATTTTAAAGGGCTCTGCCTCCTCTCTCTCTCTCGAACACTGCCCACACCACTGCCTCCGCGTGGCCTCTTCTGCATAAAGATAATTCATAACATCTGCATGCCTGAATGACTTCAGTACACACTACAAGCACATACACACATCTCTATACACAACAATAATAATTTCAACAGATTTTGCTCTTGCGGTCAAGGTAAATTGACAAATTCTGCACACATTTTATGCATAACATATACCGTATAATGGCGTAGAACCAAGTGTAATTATCGGACATTGTACAAAACACTACAACTGAATAGCTCTGTTTATTTATTTTTATTTATCTGTTACAGTTGTGCCTATAGCTATTCATGTATGAATAGGCTTAGTGAGTGGGATGTATAGTGGGTGTGTGTGTTTGGACGGAGTCACTTTTCTCGTATTGGCTACAGTATGTAGGGGAATACTCCACACCTTATTCAGAAAGTCACGATCTGCACTACAAGAGCCTGTTGTAAAATATCTCTAAATGTCAAGGCCTATTCTACAAGCGGGCCTTGGATAGAATACCAAACCTATTTTCAGTCACCTTTCATTGAGTAGGCTCGTGATGGGGCAATTTACATTCTGGTGGGGGTGAATAGAAAAACTTTATTTTTCTACTATTTTATTTTGTAATGGAGGGAAAACAGTGCTGCTGCTGTCTGTCTCCAATATTCCAGAAACATATCATTATAAACATGCAGATGGGAAAAAGTACAGTACCTTATACACTGTTGAGATATACAGGGCACTCAACCCCTGGGTTTAGGTACCTCTTTTGACAACCCTCCAAACACATAACCCAACAGTAAAAATCCTGAATTAAGTTTTGTTGAAAAGCATTTTTTAATTTTTCCATTGCTTGTGTGATGAACATTCAATACTGAACAAAAATATAAACACAACATGTAAAGAGTTGGTCCCATGTTTCATGAGATGAAATAAAATATCACAGAAATGTTCCATATGCACAAAAAGTTTATTTCTCTCAAATTGTGTGCAGAAATGTGTTTTTACATCCATGTTAGTGAGCAGTTCTCCTTTGCCAAGATAATCCTGACAGGTGTGGAATATCAATCATCTGATGAAACAGCATGGTCATTACACAAGTGCACCTTTTCTGGGGATAATAAAATGCAACTCTAAAATGTGCAGTTTTGTCACACAATACCTCAAGTTGAGAGAGCGTGCAATTTATTTAACTAGGCAAGTCAATTAAGAACAAATTCTTATTTACAATGACGGCCTACCAAAAGGCAAAATGCCTTGGACAAAACACACATCACGACAAGAGAGACAACACAACACTACATAGAGACCTAAGACAACAACATGCATGGCAGCAACACATGACAACACTGCATGGTAGCAGCACAAAACAGGGTACGAACATTATTGGGCACAGACAACAGCACAAAGGGCAAGAAGGTAGTGACAACAATACATCCCGCAAAGCAGCCACAACTATCAGTAAGTGTCCATGATTGAGTCTTTGAATGAAGAGATTGAGATAAAACTGTCCAATTTGAGTGTTTGTTGGAGCTCGTTCCTGTCTATAGCTTCAGCGAACTGAAAAGAGGAGCGACCCAGGGATGTGTGTGCTTTGGGGACCTTTAACAGAATGTGACTGGCAGAACGGGCATTGTATGTGGAGGATGAGGGCTGCAGTAGATATCATTCCTGACTGCAGGAATGTCCACCAGAGCTGTTGCCAGACAATTGAATGTTAATTTCTCTACCATAAGACACCTCAAACATCATTTTAGAGAATTTGGCAGTACGTCCAAACGGCCTCACAACCGCAGACCACGTGTAACCAAGACAGCCCAGGACCTCCACATCCGGCTTCTTCACCTGCAGGATCGTCTACGATCAGCCACCCGGACAGCTGAGGAAACTGTGGGTTTCCAACCAAATAAATTCTGCACAAACTGTCAGAAACCATTTCAGAGAAGCTCATCTGTGTGCTCGTTCTCCTCACCAGGATCTTGACCTGACTGCAGTTCAGCGTTGTAACAGACTTCAATGGGCAAATGCTCATCTTCGATGTCCACTGGCACACTGGAGAAGTGTGCTCTTCACGGATGAATCCCGGTTTCAATTGTACCGGGCAGATCACAGACAGTATATGTATGTCGTCGTGTCGACGAGCGGTTTGCTAATGTCAACATTGTGATCAGAGTGCCCCATGGTGGAGGTGGAGTTATGGTATGGGCAAGCATAAGCTAAGGACAACGAAAACAATATCATTTTATCAATGACAATTTGAACGCACATAAATACCATAACTTGATCCTGAGGCCCATTGTTGTGCCATTCATCTGCCGCCATTACCTCATGTTTCAGCATGATAATGCATGGCCCCACGTTGCAAGGATCTGTACACAATTCCTGGAAGCAGAAAATGTCCCAGTTCTTCCATGGCCTGCATACTCACCAGACATGCCACCTATTGAGCATGTTTGGGATGCTCTGGATCAATAGCGCGTTCCAGTTCCTGCCAATATCCAGCAACTTCGCACAGCCATTGAAGAGGAGTGGGACAATATTCCACAGCCCACAATCAACAGCCTGATCCACTCTATGTGAAGGAGATGTGTCGCGCAGCAAGGGGCAAATGTTCGTCACACCAGACACGGACTGGTTTTCTGACCCACGCCTCTATCTTTTTTTAAAGGTATCTGTATTCTCAGTCATGTGAAATTCATAGATTGGTGTCTAGTAAATGTATTTCAATTGACATTTCTTTATATGAACAGTAACTCAGTAAATTCTTTGAAATTCCTGCATGTTTCGTTTATATTTTTGTTCAGTGTAGTTGGCCCACAAGTGGTTTCCAAAATTAAATAAGATCACATGTTATTTGTCACATGCTTCTTAAACAACAAGTGTAGACTAACAATGCAGAGTTAAAGATAACGTTAAATAAAAAATAGTGACATGAGGAATAAATACAGTGAATAACAACATGGCTATACACAGGGAGTAGAAAATAACATGGCTATACACAGGGAGTAGAAAATAACATGGCTATACACAGGGAGTAGAAAATAACATGGCTATACACAGGGAGTAGAAAATAACATGGCTATACACAGGGAGTAGAAAATAACATGGCTACACACAAGGAATAGGAAATAACATGGAGTAGAAAATAACATGGCTATACACAGGGAGTAGGAAATAACATGGCTATACACAGGGAGTAGGAAATAACATGGCTATACACAGGGAGTAGGAAATAACATGGCTATACACAGGGAGTAGGAAATAACATGGCTATACACAGGGAGTAGGAAATAACATGGCTATACACAGGGAGTAGGAAATAACATGGCTATACACAGGGAGTAGGAAATAACATGGAGTAGAAAATAACATGGCTATACACAGGGAGTAGGAAATAACATGGCTATACACAGGGAGTAGGAAATAACATGGCTATACACAGGGAGTAGGAAATAACATGGCTATACACAGGGAGTAGGAAATAACATGGCTATACACAGGGAGTAGGAAATAACATGGCTATACACAGGGAGTAGAAAATAACATGGCTATACACAGGGAGTAGAAAATAACATGGCTATACACAGGGAGTAGGAAATAACATGGCTATACACAGGGAGTAGGAAATAACATGGCTATACACAGGGAGTAGGAAATAACATGGCTATACACAGGGAGTAGGAAATAACATGGCTATACACAGGGAGTAGGAAATAACATGGCTATACACAGGGAGTAGGAAATAACATGGCTATACACAGGGAGTAGGAAATAACATGGCTATACACAGGGAGTAGGAAATAACATGGCTATACACAGGGAGTAGGAAATAACATGGCTATACACAGGGAGTAGGAAATAACATGGCTATACACAGGGAGTAGGAAATAACATGGCTATACACAGGGAGTAGGAAATAACATGGCTATACACAGGGAGTAGGAAATAACATGGCTATACACAGGGAGTAGGAAATAACATGGCTATACACCGGGAGTAGGAAATAACATGGCTATACACCGGGAGTAGGAAATAACATGGCTATACACCGGGAGTAGGAAATAACATGGCTATACACCGGGAGTAGGAAATAACATGGCTATACACCGGGAGTAGGAAATAACATGGCTATACACCGGGAGTAGGAAATAACATGGCTATACACCGGGAGTAGGAAATAACATGGCTATACACCGGGAGTAGGAAATAACATGGCTATACACCGGGAGTAGGAAATAACATGGCTATACACAGGGAGTAGGAAATAACATGGCTATACACAGGGAGTAGGAAATAACATGGCTATACACAGGGAGTAGGAAATAACATGGCTATACACAGGGAGTAGGAAATAACATGGCTATACACAGGGAGTAGGAAATAACATGGCTATACACAGGGAGTAGGAAATAACATGGCTATACACAGGGAGTAGGAAATAACATGGCTATACACAGGGAGTAGGAAATAACATGGCTATATACAAGGAGTACCGAGTCGATGTGCATGGGTACGAGGTAATTGAGGTAGCTATGAACAGTACATACATAGGGATAAAGTTACTAGGCAACAGGATGATAATAGACAGTAGCAGCAGCGTTTTGTGGTGAGTGTGAAAGTGTGTGTGTATGGGTCAGTATGCATGTTATGTGTGTCAGTGTACTGTAAGAATATGTGAGTGTGTAGGTACAGTCCAGTGTGTGAGAGCATAGTGTCAGTGCAAGAGAGCTAGTACAAAAAAGGGGCAATGCAGGTAGTCCGGGTAGCCATTTAGTGATCTGTTTTGCAGTCTTATGCCTTGGAGCTAGAAGCTGTTCAGGGTCCTGTTGGTTCTAGACTTGGTGCACTGGTCCCACTTGCCATGTTGCGGCAGAGAGAACAGTCTGTGACTTGGGTAACTGGAGTCTTAATTTTTGTGTGGCCTACTCTGACACCTCGTATAGAGGTCCTGGATGGCAAGGAGCTCTACCCCAGTGATATACTGGGCCGTACTCACCCTCTGTAGCGGATTGTGGTTGGGTGCCTTGCGGTTGCCATACCAAGCAGTGATGCAGCTAGTGAAGATGCTCCCAATTGTGCAGCTATAGCACTTTCTAAGGATCTGAGGGCCCATATCAAATCTTTTCAGCCTCCTGAGGGGGAAGAGGCCGTGTTGTGCCCTCTTCACAACAGTGTGGGTGTGTGGACCATGTTCATTCCTTAGTGATGTGGACGCCAAGGAACTTGAAGCTCCCAACCCGCTCCACTACAGCCCCGTCAATGTGGATGGGAGAGTGCTCGCCCCTCCTTTTCCTGTAGTCCACAATCAGCTCCTTCGTCTTGCTGACGATGAGGGAGAGGTTGTTGTCCTGGCACCACACTGCCAGGCCTCTAACCTACTCCCTTATATGCTGTCTCATCGTGGCCGGTGATCAGTCCTACCACAGTTGTCAGCAGCAAACCTGATGATGGTATTGGAGTTGAGGCCACACAGTCATGGGTGAACAGAGAGTACAGGAGGGGACCAAGCACACACCCCCGAGGGGCCCCTGTGTTGATGGCCAGTGTGGCGGATCTAGTTGCAGAGGAAGGTGTTCAGTCCCAGGGTCCTGAGCTTGGTGATGAGCTTTTATTTAACTAGGCAAGTCAGTTAACAACAAATTCTTATTTACAATGACAGCCTACCCCGGCCAAACCCTCCCCTAACCTGGACGACCCTGGGCCAAATGTATGCCGCTTTTGGAACTCCCGATCACGGCCGGTTGTGATACAACCCGGGTCTGTAGTGACGCCTCTAGCACTGTGATGCAGTGCCTTAGCCTGCTGCGCCACTTAGGATGCCCTGAATGGGACTATGGTGTTGAATGCTGAGCTATAGTAAACAAACAGCATTCTTACCAGTGGAGGCTGCTTAGCGGGAGGACATCACATAATAATGGGTGGAACGGAGCAAATGGAATGGCATCAAACCATGTTTGATGTATTTGATACCGTTCCAGTGATTCCACTCCAGCCATTAGCATGAGCCCGTTCTCCCCAAATTAAGGTGCCACCAACCTTCTGTGATTCTTACATAGGTATTCCTTTTGTCCAGGTGGACAGAATTAAACATCTCAACAATGAGACAGCTTCCTATTCAATTGAGACAGCAGGTGAGAATAAATATCAATCAACATTGGTCCCTAATGACATGCAACATAGCAGGAACTGTAGGTAACTACAACCAATTGAACACAGGGTGGGGGGGTGGTGTGTGGCATTCTGCCTGATGGATTGGTAGCAAGGGGACAGACACACACTCCCTGCCTCCCATATCCCCCAGATCATTACGGCGCCTTCCTCTGCAGACCTGGCTTTTTCAGGAGAACTTGAAAACAGCCTCCTCTACTCCTACACATCCCACTCACTCCATTTTCCCTGCCTGTAATCGTCTCGCAGGTTCAAATCTCCCTTTTGTGAATCATAGAGAACAGCTATTTGCTGTTATTCAGGTTCCCTTACTGCCGGTTGGAACATTATTGAAGATTTATGTTAAAAACATTCTAAAGATTTATTCAATACATCGTTTGACATGTTTCTACTGACTGTTACGGAACTTTTTGACATTGTCTGCTTTTAGTGAACGCGCTTCCTGGATTTGTTTACCAAACACGCTAACAAAAATAGCTATTTGGACATAAATGATGGACATTACCAAACAAAACGAACATTTCTTTTAAAGCTTTTTGAAATCTGACACAGCGGTTGTATTAAGAACAAGTGTATCTTTAATTCTATATAAAACATATATCCTTCATCAAAGTTTATGATGAGTATTTATGTTATTTGACATGGCTCTCTGCAATTTCTCCGGATATTTTGGAGGCATTTCTGAACATGGCGCCAATGTAAACTGTGGTTTTTGGATACATTAACTTTATCGAACAAAACATATATGTATTATGTAACGTGAAGTCCTATGAGTGTCATCTGATGAAGATCAAAGGTTAGTGATTAATTTTATCTCTATTTCTGCTTTTTGTGACTCCTGTCTTTGGCTGGAAAAATGGCTGTGTTTTTCTGTGATTTTGCAGTGACCTAACAATCGTTTGTGGTGCTTTCGCTGTAAACCCGACTTGAAATCGGACACTTGTGGGATTAACAACAAGATTACCTTTAAAATGGTATAAGATACATGTATGTTTGAGGAATTTTAATTATGAGATTTCTGTTTGAATTTGGCGCCCTGCACTTTCACTGGCTGTTGTCATATCATCCCATTAACGGGATTGCAGCCATAAGAAGTTAATGAACATGCACCTGTGGAACGGTCATTAAGACACTAACAGCTTCCAGACGGTAGCCAATTAACGTCACAGTTATGGAAGCTAAGGACACTAAAAAGAGGCATTTCTACTGACTGAGAAATACCAAAAGAAAGATGCCCAGGGTCCCTGCTCATCTGTGTGAACATGCCTTAGACATGCTGCAAGGAGGCATGAGGACTGCAGATGTGGCCAAGGCAATAAATTGCAATGTCCGTACTGTGAGACGCCTAAGACAGGGAGACAGGACGGACAGCTGATCGTCCTCGCAGTGGCAGACCACGTGTAACAACACCTGCACAGGATCGGAACATCACACCTGCGGGACAGGTACAGGATGGCAACAACAACTTCCCGAGTTACACCAGGAACGCACAATCCCTCCATCAATGCTCAGACTGTCTGCAATAGGCTGAGAGAGGCTGGACTGAGGGCTTGTAGGTCTGTCGTAAGGCAGGTCCTCTCCAGACATCACCGGCAACAACGTCGCCTATGGGCACAAACCCACCGTCGCTGGACCAGACAGGACTGGCAAAAAGTGCTCTTCACTGATGAGTCGCGGTTGTCTCACCAGGGGTGATTGTCAGATTCACATTTATCGTCCAAGGAATGAGCGTTACACTGAGGCCTGTACTCTGGAGCGGGATGGATTTGGAGGTGGAGCTTCCATCATGGTCTGGGGCAGTGTGTCACAGCATCATCGGACTGAGCTTGTTGTCATTGCAGGCAATCTCAATGCAGTGCGTTACAGGGAAGACATCCTCCTCCCTCATGTGGTACCCTTCCTGCAGGCTCATCCTGACATGACCCTCCAGCATGACAATGCCACCAGCCATACTGATCGTTCTGTGCATGATTTCCTGCAAAACAGTAATGTCAGTGTTCTGCCATGGCCAGCGAAGAGCCCAGATCTCAATCACATTGAGTACGTCTGGGACCTGTTGGATCGGAGGGTGAGGGCTAGGGCCATTCCCCACAGAAATGGCCAGGAACTTGCAGGTGCCTTGGTGGAAGAGTGGGGCAACATCTCACAGCAAGAACTGGCAAATCTGGTGCAGTCCATGAGGAGGAGATGCACTGCAGTACTTAATGCAGCTGGTGGCCACACCAGATACTGACTGTTACGTTTGACCCCCCTTTGTTCAGGGACACATTATTCCATTTCTGTTAGTAACATGTCTGTGTAACTTGTTCAGTTTCTTTCAGTTGTTGAATCTGATGTTCATACAAATATTTACACATGTTAAGTTTGCTGAAAATAAACTCAGTTTACAGTGAGAGGACATTTCTTTTTTGCTGAGTTTAGTTAGTGTCCCATATACATGCACAGCACACATAATAAAAACATGAGACAGCACCCCAATCCACACAATACATTCACTAACCAAGGTACCGATTATGAACAAGAAAAATACTGCTATTTGCTGCCCTCTAGTGGTTGTTTATATAACATACCGAGTAAAACCAGACTGGCCAAACACTACCTTTAAAAATGCTTGTATTGTTACAGAATAAGAGATTTCGTATAGACACGCCACAGGTTTGTCAATATGATATAACTGCCAAATGGTCTCCAGTTATTATCAAGAGTATCTCAGAGAGACACTACAGATTAGAGAACAGTAATATTTTTTATACAATACATATCTGGTCTGATAGTCCACATACATATTACATCAAATATGTTGGTAATGCTTATCTTTTATATGTAGGCCCTCCATTTCAGATAAAGAAATAATTAGCTCTAAGATAATCATTATATGATATGCCAGTAAAATATTACAGACCCAGGCAGTTAGCAACCCAATATCACACTTCATTGTAAGACAGACCTAATATCATAATACTCACTGGATAGATAGCTAGGATGTCAGGCTCTGCGAGGATGTCTTTGACTGAAATCATAGTCAAATCTAGGCATCCAATAATAACACCAGTGTTGTCTGGTGTTGTCTGTGAGGTACAGAGGTAAGTAAGCCCACTGACAATATACGATTAGCCCTTCCTTTCACCAATGACACTAAACTCATTCCCAAGCCAAAAGGAACTGTAGCTTTAGATTAGTTAAACAGTTTGACAGCGAGGAAGAAAGATAATAAACATGAAATGGCTGCTTTAGCAAATAGGTCAGTGCTGTTATAAGGATTCTGTCCCCAAATCAACAAGTTGAAATCAAAGCCAAAGTCAAATGCATTCCTGACAGTTTGGCAGGAATCAAGGCATTTTTAACTAAGATTTCACATCTAAACAGGTCAGGTTTCTGAAAATAGTCCCAATAGTTATGACTTTGAAAGATGAATGTAGGCTATTCCTCCCAAAGATAATATGTTCTGTGGTCAGATAATAAGCCTAAGTCACAAAAGGTTGAAGGGAAATAAATAAAGTGACATGCATTCATTTGTCCGTTAATCACAATTTTGTTCACAGAAGATAAAAAACACACCTGTCAAGGGACTTAAGCAATAGGCACAATCACAATAGGCCCTAAACATAAAAAAGAATAGGAAAGAACCTGCAAGCAATGATCTGAAAAATAAGGTCCATGTCCATGGTTGGAGTGATAGGGTTGTTGAGTCCAGAGGAGCCCTATAGAGCCATAGTGGGACTCACAAGGCCAAGGATTAGCAGGGCACCAGGAGCATCAGTCTTGACGGTGAGGGACCGGAAGAGATGCTTCTGCTTCCAGTGAGTGAAGATAATCTTTCTGTGGCTGTGTGTTTCTGGTGGTTGGGGCATGAGACCCCTACTAGGGGGATATAGTGGCCGGCGTACCAAGTCCCCTGGCAAACAAACATGTTTCTAGACAGCCAACATCTCCCGTTCTTGCTTCTTCCTCGGTCTCTCTGAAATAAAGACAACCAGACAGACTCAAAATGACTCTTAGTTATCACGTAGTCTATTACAACTGGTGGAGTATTCAACCTAAATCTGAAACCAAATCTGCTGAACACATTTTCAACGTGAAATTAACCCTCATTGTAATTCAGCATGTTGACATATCTGAGGAGTCTAACCTTGACCCGGCTCTGGTTCTTCCTCAGCTGCCTCTGGGACTTCAGGCAGGGACTCATCAGGTACCTCTGGTAGGTCAAGGTCTCCCTAAACATACAAAAACAAATCAAGGTTTTAGAGAAAGGAATAATAAGAGCAAGATGGAGAAATGTGGGAGGGACTGTAGAACGTATATTTCTCTGCTCGTCTACAAAATAGAACCTTCCATTTGTATTAGAGGTCGACCGATTAATCGGAATGACCGATTAATTAGGGCCGATTTCAAGTTTTCATAACAATCGGAAATCGGTAATTTTGGACGCCGATTTTGCCGATTAAAAGAAATATATATATATATTCTTTTACACCTTTATTTAACTAGGCAAGTCAGTTAAGAACACATTCTTATTTTCAATGACGGCCTAGGAACGGTGGGTTAACTGCCTTTTTCAGGGGCAGAACGACAGATTTTTACCTTGTCAGCTCAGGGATTCAATCTTGCAACCTTACGGTTAACTAGTCCAACGCTCTAACCACCTGCCTCACGAGGAGCCCGCCTGTTACGTGAATGCAGTAAGAAGCCAAGGTAAGTTGCTAGCTAGCATTAAACTTATCTTATAAAAAACTATCAATCATAATCACTAGTTATAACTACACATGGTTGATGATATTACTAGTTTATCTAGCGTGTCCTGTGTTGCATATAATCGATGCGGTGCGTATTCGTGAAAAAGGACTGTCGTTGCTCCAACGTGTAACTAACCATAAACATCAATGCCTTTCTTAAAATCAATACACAAGTATATATTTTTAAACCTGCATATTTAGCTAAAAGAAATCCAGGTTAGCAGGCAATATTAACTAGGGAAATTGTGTCACTTCTCTTGCGTTCATTGCACGCAGAGTCAGGGTATATGCAACAGTTTGGGCCACCTTGCTCATTGCGAACTAATTTGCCAGAATTTTACGTAAATATGACATAACATTGAAGGTTGTGCAATGTAACAGGAATATTTAGACTTATGGATGCCACCCATTAGATAAAATACAGAACGGTTCCGTATTTCACTGAAAGAATAAACGTTTTGCTTTCGAGATAATAGTTTCCGGATTCGACCATATTAATAACCTAGGGCTCGTATTTCTGTGTGTTATTATGTTATAACTAAGTCTATGATTTGATAGATCAGTCTGACTGAGCGATGGTAGGCACCAGCAGGCTCGTAAGCATTCATTCAAACAGCACTTTCGTGCGTTCTGCCAGCAGCTCTTCGCAATGCTTCAAGCATTGCGCTGTTTATGACTTCAAGCCTATCAACTCCCGAGATGAGGCTGGTGTAACCGATGTAAAATGGCTAGCTAGTTAGCGGGGTGCGCGCTAATAGCGTTTCAAACGTCACTCGCTCTGAGACTTGGAGTAGTTGTTCCCCTTGCTCTGCATGGGTAACGCTGCTTCGAGGGTGGCTGTTGTCAATGTGTTCCTGGTTCGAGCCCAGGTAGCGGCGAGGAGAGGGATGGAAGCTATACTGTTACACTGGCAATACTAAAGTGCCTATAAGAACATCCAATAGTCAAAGGTATATGAAATACAAATCTTATAGAGAGAAAGTCCTATAATTCCTATAATAACTACAACCTAAAACTTCTTACCTGGGAATATTGAAGACTCATGTTAAAAGGAACCACCAGCTTTCATATGTTCTCATGTTCTGAGCAAGGAACTTAAACGTTAGCTTTCTTACATGGCACATATTGCACTTTAACTTTCTTCTCCAACACTTAGTTTTTGCATTATTTAAACCAAATTGAACATGTTTCATTATTTATTTGAGGCTAAATTGATTTTATTGATGTATTATATTAAGTTAAAATAAGTGTTCATTCAGTATTGTTGTAATTGTCATTATTACCAAAAATAATAATAATAATAAAAAAAAAATAACCGGCTGATTAATCGGTATCGGCTTTTTTGGTCCTCCAATAAATCGGTATCGGCGTTGAAAAATCATAATCGGTCGACCTCTAATTTGTATGAAATAGAACATTCTATTGATAGAGAGATACTGTCCAGGTTGACAGTCTCATGATGAGATGGTTTCTGCCTTGCCAGCCAGTGTTGTTGTTGAGTAATTCAGACTGACCTGAGTGATGGCCTCCAGTTCAGCCAGTATAGCATCTTCATCCTCCTGTGTCAGGGAACCTGCCAGCATCTCATCTATTTCCTGAAGATAGATCAAAAGGTACAAATAAATATCAACAAAATACAGTAATTTCAGTAAGATAGTAACGCCTCTGTAAAAAGAAACAGTGGGGACCTTACCCTCTGGTATTCAATGGCTTCTTGGGTCTCATCCATAATTCTCTCCACATCCTCGATGGACATCGCCTAATACGAAAGAACAAAACAGTAAGTACAGGGAAGCCAATGTTTTATCCATGGATTATTCATGTGGAATGCTATTTGGACTGCAGATGCAATGAAGGTAACTAAGGGCGCTTTCACATATCCCCTGTATGATGCGGATTCTGGAGCATTTAGTAGCCTGATCCACACTTTACTGCTAACAAACCCTGGCTGAAACAAACCCTGGCTGAAACAAACCCTGGCTGAAACTAACCCTGGCTGAAACTAACCCTGGCTGAAACTAACCCTGGCTGAAACTAACCCTGGCTGAAACTAACCCTGGCTGAAACTAACCCTGGCTGAAACTAACCCTGGCTGAAACTAACCCTGGCTGAAACTAACCCTGGCTGAAACTAACCCTGGCTGAAACTAACAATGCACGAGTAGCAGGTCCAACATCCAGGACAGGAGTACCAGGTATTAAGAGTCGGTAGCGCAATTCAAGTGAAACTTTGTGCCCGTTACAAGCAAGCTAGCTCGCTAACGTCATGTAGAAGGTGTGTCTGACAAGTCGCATCCTGAAACGGTTATTTTCAGGTGTTGTGAAAGCTAAACTTATTCTGTAGAACTCACAAACGCTCCAAGAAACCGAACGGGGGTACCGAAATCCATATGTGAAACTCCCTAAGCAACCTATTTTTCTTACTGATGGCTTATGGAAAAACACATACAGTATGCTACCCATCTATGTCATAGGGAAGTTGCATAGAGAACATACTGAGATCTCCGAAATCTTCACATACCTCATGCAATGACTTCAGGCAATCGTTTCCAACTTTAAGGCCTTCAATGACTTTCATCTCAATCTGGGCAAACTCAATGTCTTGACACTAAAGAAAACAAGATTAGAAAGCATTAGTTGAGTACAGGTGGGTATTCACTAGGAACCAAATGGAAGCAAACAGAACGAAACAGAGGGACGTATCTAAAAAAACGTTTGGTTTTGTTGCAAAGCGTTTTCTGTTTAGAGTGAACATTTTCTGTTGCAAAACTTTGTTTTTTTTGCTACGATGCAATACATCCCGTATTACAGTAATTAATAAATTACCATGTTATACTATTCCTGGTGGTGTGAGAGTGAATGTTTGAAAAATGTTTAAACTATTTACCATGCGCTCCAGGTTGCTAATCTGGTTTTCCGTCTTGTCTAGGAGCTGGTCCTGGTATCTCTTCTTTTTGAGCAAGAGGAGGGCCTTCCTGTTTGAAAACAAAATACAGAAAGGTTAGAAAATGCAATACAATACATAGATACACAGTACACCAGTCAAAAGTTTGGACACGCTTCTCATTCAAGGGTTTTTCTTTATTTTTACTATTTTCTACATTGTAGAATAATAGCGAAGACATCAAAACTATGAAATAACACATATGGAATCACGTAGTAACCAACAAAAAAAAAGTGTTTAATGAAAATATATTGTATATTTGAGATTCTTCAAAGTAGCCACCCTTTACCTTGACAGCTTTGCACAAAACATTAGTCTCAACATCAACAGTAAAGAGGTGACTCCGGGATGCTGGCCTTCTAGGCAGTTGCAAAGAAAAAGTTGCAAAGAAAAAGCCATATCTCAGACTGGCCAATAAAAAGAAAAGATTAAGATGGGCAAAAGAACACAGATACTGGACAGAGGAACTCTGCCTAGAAGGCCAGCATACCCGAGTCCCCTCTTCACTGTTGACGTTGAAACTAGAGGTCGACCGATGAATCGGCCGATTTCAAGTTTTCATAAACCTGATTATGGCCGATTACATTGCATTCCACAAGGAAACTGTGAGGCATGCTGACCACCTGTTACACTAGTGCAGCAAGGAGCCATGGTAAGTGGCTAGCTAGCATTAAACTTATCTTATAAAAAAAATATTCAAATATTCACTAGTTAACTACACATGGTTGATGATATTACTAGGTTAACTACCTTGTTCAACTTTGCATATAATCAATGCGGTGCCTGTTAATTTATCATCGAATCACAGCCTACTTCGCCAAACGGGGGAAGATTTAACGAAAGCGCATTCGCAAAAAATAATAATATTTTTTGCATTTTTGCACGAATGTACCTAACCATTAACATCAATGCCCTTCTTAAAATCAATACACAGAAGTATATATTTTTTAAACCTGCATATTAAGTTCAAATAAATATGTCAGCAGGCAATATTAACTAGGGAAATTGTGTCACTTCTCTTGCATTCATTGCACGCAGAGTCAGGGTATATGCAACAGTTTGGGCCGCCTGGCTCTTTGCAAACTAATTTGCCAGAATTGTACATAATTATGACATAACATTGAAGGTTGTGCAATGTAACAGCAATATTTAGACTTAGGGTTGCCACCCGTTCGATAAAATATGGAACGGTTCCAGATTTCACTGAAAGAATAAATGTTTTGTTTTCGAAATGATAGTTTCCAGATTTTACCATATTAATGACCAACTGCTAGTCTTGCTGAGTTTATTATATTATAATTAAGTCTATAATTTGATAGAGCAGTCTGACAGCGGTGGTAGGCGGCAGCAGGCTCATAAGCATTCATTCAAACTTTACTGCGTTTGCCAGCAGCTCTTAGCAATGCTTAGCATAGCGCTGTTTATGACTTCAAGCCTATCAACTCCCGAGATTAGGCTGGCAATACTAAAGTACCTATTACAACATCCAATAGTCAAAGGTATATGAAATATAAATGGTATAGAGAGAAATAGTCGACGCGTCATAATTCCTATATTAACTACAACCTAAAACTTCATAACTGGGAATATTGAAAAACTGGGAATATTGAACCACCAACTTTCAAATGTTAGCTTTTTTTTTTTTTTTTTTTACATGGCACACATTGCACTTTTACTTTCTTCTCCAACACTGTTTTTGCATTATTTAAACCAAATTGAGCATGTTTCAATACTTATGAGACTAAATAGATTTCATGTATTATATTAAGTTAAAATAAGTGTTCATTGTTCATTCAGTATTGTTGTAATTTTCATTACAAATATATATTAAAAGAAAGATAAAATAAAATAAATTTGCCGATTAATCGGTATCGGCCTTTTTTGGGTCCTCCAATAATAATCGGTATCGGCGTTGAAAAATCATAGTCGGTCAACCTCTAGTTAAGACTGTTGTTTTACGGGTACTATTTAATGAAGCTGCCAGTTGAGGACTTGTGAGGCGTCTGTTTCTCAAACTAGACACTAATGTACTTGTCCTCTTGCTCAGTTGTGCACTGGGGCCTCCCACTCTTTCATATCTGGTTAGACACAGTTTGCGCTGTTCTATGAAGGGAGTATTACAGTGTTGTACGATAATTTCCGTTTCTTGGCAATTCCTCGCATGGAAAAGCCTTCATTTCTCAGAACAAGAATAGACTGACGAGTTTTGAGCCTGTAATCGAACCCCAAAATTCTGATGTTCCAGATACTCAACTAGTCTAAAGAAGGCCAGGTTTATTGCTTCTTTAAAGCAGTACAACAATTTCCAGCTGTGCTAAAATAATTGCAAAAGGGTTTTCTAATGATCAATTATTCATTTAAAATGACACACTTGGATTAGCTAACACAACATGCCATTGGAACACAGGAGTGATGGTTGCTGATAATGGGCCTCTGTACGCCTATGTAGATATTCCATTAAATCAGATGTTCCCAGCTACAATAGTCATTTAAAACATTAACAATGTCTACACTGTATTTCTGATCAATTTGATGTTAATGGACTTTTTTGCTTTTCTTTCAAAAAACAAGGACATTTCCAAGTGACCCCAAACTTTTGAATGGTTATGTAGGTACAGTTGAAGTCAGAAGTTTACATACACTTAGGTTGGAGTCATTAAAACTCGTTTTTCAACCACTTCACAAATTTCTTGTTAACAAACTATAGTTTTGGCAAGTCGGTTAGGACATCTACTTTGTGCAAGGCACAAGTAATTTTTCCCAAAATTGTTTACAGACAAATTATTTCACTATCACAATTCCAGTGTGTCAGAAGTTCACATACCCTAAGTTGACTGTGCTTTTAAACAGCATGGAACATTACAGAAATTATGTCATGGCTTTAGAAGCTTCTGATAGGCTAATTAACATTATTTGAGTCAATTGGAGGTGTACCTGTAGATGTATTTCAAGGCCTACCTTCAAACTCAGTGCCTCTTTGCTTGACATTATGGGAAAATCAAAAGAAATCAGCCATGACCTCAGAAAAAAATTGTAGACCTCCACAAGTCTGGTTCATCCTTGGGAGCAATTTCCAAATGCCTGAAGGTACCACGTTCATCTGTACAAACAATAGTACGCAAGTATAAACACCATGGGTCCACGCAGCCGTCATACCGCTCAGGAAGGAGACGCGTTCTGTCTCCTAGAGATGAACGTACTTTGGTGCGAAAAGTGCACATCAATCCCAGAACAGCAAAGGATCTTGTGAAGATGCTGGAGGAAACAGGTACAAAAGTATCTATATCCACAGTAAAACGAGTCCTATATCGACATAACCTGAAAGGTTGCTCAGCAAGGAAGAAGCCTCTGCTCCAAAACCGCCAGAAAAAAAGCCAGACTACAGTTTGCAACTGCACATGGGGACAAAGATCGTAATTTTGGGAGAAATGTCCTCTGGTCTGAGGAAACAAAAATAGAACTGTTTGGTCATAATGACCATCGTTATGTTCGAAGGAAAAAGGGGAGGCTTGCAAGCCGAAGAACACCATCCCAACTGTGAAGCACGGGGGTGGCAGCATCATGTTGTGGGGGTGCTTTGCTGCAGGAGGGACTGGTGCACTTCACAAAATAGATGGCTTCATGAGGGAGGAAAATTCTGTGGATATATTGAAGCAATATCTCAAGACATCAGTCAGAAAGTTAAAGCTTGGTCACAAATGGGTCTTCCAAATGGACAATGACCCCAAGCATACTTCCAAAGTTGTGGCAAAATGGCTCAAGGACAACAAAGTTAAGGTATTGGAGTGGCCATCACAAAGCCCTGACCTCAATCCTATAGAAAAGGTATGGGCAAAAGTGAAAAAGCGTGTGCCAGCAAGGAGGTCTACAAACCTGACTCAGTTACACCAGCTCTGTCAGGAGGAATGGGCCAATATTCACCCAACTTATTGTGGGAAGCTTGTGGAAGCCTACCCGAAACGTTTGACCCAAGTTATTAAACAATTTAAAGGCAACTTCTGACCCACTGCAAATGTGATGAGAAATAAAAGCTGAAGTAAATCATTCACTCTACTATTATTCTGACATTTCACATTCTTAAAATAAAGTGGTGATCCTAACTGACCTAAGACAGGGAATTTTTACTAGGATTACAAGTCAGGAATTGTGAGAAATTTAAACTGAGTTTAAATGTATTTGGCTAAGGTGTATGTAAACTTCCGACTTCAACTGTATGCATGTATGTATCTATGTATGCATGTATGATCATGACAGCTTTCAATCTCAAGCGCTTTAAAGTGACATTTACTTTAGGCATATGTCTTATTTATGGTGAGAGAAGGTCCTTACTCTTTCTTGCCATCTTTCAGCAGCTGCTTGGCCAGATTCCTCTCTTTTTCCAGCTGCAGAGTGATTCTCTTTTGGTACTGCTTCAACTTATCTCTCTGCTGTTTCAGTTGCTGGAATGGAGAAGACAGAAACTTTAATGTGATATTCCAACAACGCTAAATCGCTTCAGTTTGCTGTCTAGCTTGCCAGTACAGTCAATTGAATTGTGTTAGCCCTGGTTAGTATGGGTTGTCAGACTGCCCCTAACCTACCAGTGTGTCTTAAACAACAGTGTGAGTAACAATAGTGTTATCAGTGGTTTGCCTTCAAAATAAGTCACATTGAATATGATGCAAACGCTTACAATTAGTGGAATGCTATATCTGGATGAAATACCACTGAAGGTTGGGATGCTTTAAAAATTCAACAAAAGACAATGTTAAATTCACATTTTTTATATCAGTTGAAATTGCACTGTGGATGTATTAAACTTCATCATTGCATTGGGGGCATACTTCTAGTTCACTGTACAGCCTTACCTATGGATTGTGGATCAATGAAAATGGGGTAACAGTCTACAGTAATGTTCTGTGGATGTCAATGAGTATAGAGTTTAAACAAATATTAGCATCGTAGCTCTTATTGCAGGACTTTGACTGTGGGAAATGACCGCACTATCCAGCCTATTGTGCATATTGACATGTGGGTGTCATTTGAGTAGCATGATACACCATTTCATTGAGTGTTAAGTATGCTCGATATGTAATTCTGCAGTCTAATACAGGAGAACGCTACTTGCCTGAATGCATAGGCCAACTGTAAAGTTTGGAGGAGGGGCTGTTTTTCATGGTTGTCCTTAGGTCCAGTGAAGGGACTTTTTAACACTACAGCATACAATGACATTCTAGATGATTCGGTAGTTTGGGGAAGGCCCTTTCCTTTTTCAGCATGACAATGCCCCCGTGCACAAAGCGAGGTCCATACAAAAATGGTTTGTCGAGATCGGTGTTAAAGAACTTGACTGGCCTGCACAGAGCCCTGACCTCAACCCCATCGAACACCTTTGGGATTAATTGAAATGCTGACTCCGAGCCAGGCCTAATAAGCCAACATCAGTGCCCGACCTCACTAATACTCTTGTGGCTGAATGGAACCAAGTCCCTGCAGCAATGTTCCAACATCTAATGGAACACCTTCCCAGAAAAGTGGAGGCTTTTATAGCAGCAAAGGGGGGGGGGACAAACGCCATATTAATGCCCATGATTTTTGAGTGAGATGTTCGAGGAGCAGGTGTCCACATACTTTTTGTCATGTAGTGTACTTTGCAGATCTAACATTCTAAAACGATTCCCTATCTAACTGGGTAGTGTGGGTAGAGAGCCAACTGGAACATGTTTGTAGTTAACTATAGTAACTATGTTAGCAGGCTGACTTGCTAAATAGTTGGCTAAGGCTAGCTAGCTACAGTAACGTTAGGCTACTCACCAAAACTGCTCTGTCCTGCTCTGTGACTCGCGTGCGTCTCTTTCTGCCGAAAACGTTTCCCATTTTGATTCCGCATCCCCGCCACTCTGTGCAACTAAAGAGTCGACTTGTAAACAAGTCTATTTCTCAGAAGAACATTGCGTAAGCCTACAATTAGTTTGTAGATCGGTCGACTGGCTAGATATCTTATTACTTTGCTAGTTTATTTCAGCGAAGCTAATTCTAAAAACCACACCCCTAAAGTCAGAAAGTACGGCATTCAGGTATGGACAATTGAAATAGTAGGATTTTCTCGTTTGGGCAAGTCTGTCCTGTGCCTCCTTGTTCTTCTTTTGTGATTGGGTTGGCGGATCGCATCCAACTTTTATGGTGCATACACCGCCACCTACTGTACTGGAGTGTGAGGCCAGTCACAGCCTACCTACTGTGGCAAGAAAAAGTATGTGAACCCTTTGGAAATACCTGGATCTCTGCATAAATTGGTCATAAAATTTGATCTGATCTTCATCTAGGTCACAACAATAGACACAGTCTGCTTAAACTAATAACACACAAACAAGTCTACATGCTCATGTCTTTATTGAACACACCGTGTAAACATTCACAGTGCAGGGTGGGAAAAGTATGTGAACCCTTGGATTTAATAACTGGTTGACCCTCCATTGGCAACAATAACCTCAACCAAACATTTTCTGTCGTTGCTGATCAGACCTGCACAACGATCAGGAGGAATTTTGGACCATTCCTCTTTACAAAACTGTTTCAGTTCAGCAATATTCTTTGGATGTCTGGTGTGAACTGCTCTCGAGGTCATGCCACAGCATCTCAATCGGGTTGAAGTCAGGACTCTGACTGGGCCACTCCAGAAGGCATATTTTCTTCTGTTGTTGATTTACTTCTGCGTTTTGGGTTGTTGTCCTGTTGCATCATCCAACTTCTGTTGAGCTTCAACTGCCGGACAGATAGCCTAACGTTCTCCCTCAAAATGTCTTGATAAACTTGGGAATTAATTTTTCCGTCGATGATAGCAAGCTGTCCAGTCACTGAGGCAGCAAAACTCCCCCAAACCATGATGCTTCCTCCACAATCATTTAGAGTTGGGATGAGGTTTTGATGTTGGTGTGCTGTACCTTTTTTCCCTCCACACAGTGTTGTTCCAAACAACTCAACTGTAGCTTCATCTGTCCACAGAATATTTTGCCAGTAGCGCTGTGGAACATCAAGGGGCACTTTTGCAAACTTCAGACATGCAGAAATTGTTTTTTTTGGACAGCAATGGCTTCTTCCGTGGTGTCCTCCCATAAACACCATTCTTGTTTAGTATTTTACATATCGTAGACTCATCAACAGAGATGTTAGCATGTTCCAGAGATTTCTGTAAGTCTTTAGCTGACATTCTATGATTCTTCTGCACTGTGCTCTTGCAGTCATCTTTGCAGGATGACCACTCCTAGGCAGAGTAGCAACAGTGCTAAACTGTCGCCATTTATAGACAATTTGTCTTACCGTGAACTGATGAACATTAAGGCTTTTAGAGATACTTTCGTAACGCTTTCCAGCTTCATGCAAGTCAACAATTCTTAAATCGGCAGTCTTCTGAGCTCTCTTTTGTTTGAGGCATGATTCACATCAGGTAATGCTTCTTATGAATAGCAAACTCAAATTTTATGAGTGTTTTTTATAGGGCAAGGCAGTTCTAACCAACATCTCCAATCTCCTCTCATTAATTGGACTCCAGGTTAGCTGACTCCTGACTCCAATTAGCTTTTGGAGAAGTGATTAGCCTAGGGGTTCACATACTTTTTCCAACCTACACAGTAAATGTTTAAATTATGTATTCAATATAGACAAGAAAAATACAATAATCTGTGTGTTATTAGTTTAAGCACACTATGTGTGTCTATTGTTGTGATGAAGATGAAGATCAGCTCAAATTTGATAACCAATTTATGCAGAAATCCAGATAATTCCAAAGGGTTCACATAATTTAATGTACAGTGGCAAGAAAAAGTATCTTCATTGGTCCTGCTCCTTTAAGAAAGTGAAATAGAGCCCAAGACACCACTTCCCTTCCCCCCACTATACCACCCAAAACCCAACCCTATCCAGTCACTCTGACCCTTTCACACAATCTCTCAGCATCTCAAATAAAATTGTATTTGTCACATGCACCAAATACGACCTTACCATGAAATGCTTACTTACAAGCCAATAACCAACAATGCAGTTTTAAGAAAATAGTGTTAAGAAAATGGTCATTGGATGAATTGTTCAGCAGTCTTATGGCTTGGGGGTAGAAGCTGTTAAGGAGCCTTTTGGACCTAGACTTGGCGCTCCGGTACCACTTGCCATGCGGTAGTAGAGAACAGTCTATAACTTGGGTGACTCTAGTCTGGCAATTTTTTATATATCTACGTCATACAGTTCACAAAATATCAACACATGCTCCACCGTTTCCTCCACTAAACACTCATCACACAGACCTGTTTCATGTCTCCCCATCATCCACAAAGTGGCATTCAAACCTGTGTGGCCAAACTGTAGTCTACTCCACACAACTTCCTCTCTCTTACATCCCATACTCCCCACCTCTTCCTTTACTGACCGATGCGCACAATAAAATTGCCTCCCCTTACTACTAGCATCCCACTCCCTTTGCCAAAGCTCGAGCCCTTTTGCCCGGATCAAGGACTTGATGTCCCTGAGGCCCAGAGGGACCTGAATATCTACCCTCTCTCATCACAGCACACTCAGCCACCACGTCGGCCTTCTCATTACCCTCCACACCCACATGGGTGGGAACCCAGCAAAAGTTTACCACCACTCCAATTCCATGAACAGCACCATCATCCCCACAAACAAGTCTCCCCTTTCCAACCTTCCCGTCTTCACACTAATAAACACTGCAGCCGAATCCGAGCAGATCACCACTCAGTGGTTTCACCTCCTCCACTCATCTCAAACCTATAATCATGGCCATCAACTCGGCCGCATACACTGACACATAATCAGTTAAACACTTACTGAAATCTTGTATACAGTGCATTCAGAAAGTATGTAGACCCCTTTACTTTTTCCACATTTTGTTACGTTACAGCCTTATTCTAAAATGGATTCAACCTTTTTATTTTATCAATCTACACACAATACCCCATAAAGAAAAATTATTTGCACATCTCTTAAAATTAAAAAACAGAAATACCTTATTTACATAAGTATTCAGACCCTTTGCTATGAGGCTCGAAATTGAGCTTGATCATCCCTTAAGATGTTTCTACAACTTGATCGGAGTTCACCTGTGGTAAATTCAATTGATTGGACATGATTTGGAAAGGCACACACCTGTCTTTATAAGGTTGCACAGTTGACAATGCATGTCAGACCAAAAACCAAGGCACGAGGTCAAAGGAATTGTCCGTAGAGCTCCGAGACAGGATTGTGTCAAGGCACAGATCTGGGAAAGGGGACCAAAACATTTCTGCAGCATTGAAGGTCCCCAAAACACAGTGGCCTCCATCATTCTTCAATGGAAGAAGTTTGGAACCACCAAGACTCCTCCTAGAGCTGGTCAAACTGAGTAATTGGGGGAGAAGGGCCTTAGAGCTCCAGAGTTCCTCTGTGGAGATGGGAGAACCTTCCAGATGGACAACCATCTCTGCAGCACTCCACCAATCAGACCTTTATGGTTGAGTGGCCAGACGGAAGCCACTCCTCAGTAATAAGGCACATGACTGCCCGCTTGGAGTTTGCCAAAAGGCACCTAAAGGACTCTCAGGCCATGAGAAACAAGATTCTCTGGTCTGATGAAACCAAGATTTAACTATTTGGCCTGAATGCCAAGCGTCACTTCTGGAGGAAACCTGGCACCATCCCTACGGTAAAGCATGGTGGTGGAAGCAACATGCTGTGGGGATGTTTTTCAGCCACAGGGACTGGTAGATTAGTCAGGATCGAGGCAAAGATGAACGGAGCAAAATACTGAGAGATTCTTGATGAAAACCTGCTCTAGAGTGAAGGTTCACCTTCCAACAGGACAATGACCCTAAGCACACAGCCAATACAATGCAGGAGTGGCTTCGGGACATGTCTCTGAATGTCCTTGAGTGGCCCAGCCAGAGCTCGGACATGACCTATAAATAGCTGTGCAGCAACGCTCCCCATCCAACCTGACAGAGTTTGAGAGGACATGCGAAGAAGAATGGGAGAATCTCCACAAATACAGGTGTGCAAAGTTTGTAGCGCCATACCCAAGATGACTTGAGGCTGTAATTGCTGCCAAAAGGTGCTTCAACAAAGTACTGAGTAAAGGATCTGAATACTTATGTAAATCACATGGAATAGCCTTCATTTCTCATAACAAGAATAGACTGACGAGTTTCAGAAGAAAGGTCTTTGTTTCTGGCCATTTTGAGCCTGTAATCGAACCCACAAATGCTGATGCTCCAGATACTCAACTAGTCTAAAGGCGGACAGTTTATTGCTTCTTCAATCAGAACAACAGTTTTCAGCTGTGCCAACATATTTGCAAAAGGGTTTTCTAATGATCAATTAGCCTTTTAAAATTATAAACTTGGATTAGCTAACACAACGTGCCATTGGAACACAGAAGTGATGGTTGCTGATAATGGGCCTCTGTACGCCTATGTAGATATTCCCTAAAAAAACAATAGACAATAGTCATTTACAACATTAGCAATGTCTATTCTGTAATTCTGATCAATTTGATGTTATTTTAATGGACAAAAAATTAGCTTTTCTTTCAAAAACAAGGACATTTCTAAGTGACCCCAAACTTTTGAACGGTAGTGTAGTTACTGCAGTCAAAACATGCTGGAACTAAGCCAAAGTGCAGTAACTTTAGTTATTGCTGTTTGCCTTGGTTTCTACTTGTATTTTGTAGTTACTGCAAATTTCACATTCCATTTTCTCTGACTAAACAAAATTTGACCAGGACACATTGTCACAAGAATAAAATACAGATGCTACAGAGCCTGATTTCAGTCTTAACTCAATTTTGACCAAAAGGGTAGTTACTGCATTTTGCCTTTGTAGGGGAGATTAGTGTGTAAGCTTGTAGACTTGGGGGGATGCAGGTTTTTTTCTTGGTGGCAATGTGGCCTGGTTTATTTTTGTATATACAGTACTGTATGTATTTTGGTCACCATTTAGAAATAACAATAATCTGATTGGGCAGCTGCACAGTAAAATCAATGGTGTACCTTTAACTCTGACAGTGTAAAACATACACTATTTTCAGTGAACATATAAGTCCACTGTACTGGTGTTAAAATAACACTTTTGAAAGTGTTAAATATTGAACTACGCTGCAGTGTTCCCCATTTAACTCAGTGTTCAAAGGAACTCGATTGTGGTGTTTGCATAGCTCTACTGTATAGCTCCAAGTTAAGGTTGCTATCTTCTGGGTACATGCATCCGACACCTGGTCAGAAACACATACCTCTCACATTTATGCACACATAAAATCTGGTTACAGACCATGTAGGCCTAAGACCCCTAGACATAACGAGTGCAGCATAATCAATAAGCTTGTTATTGGTTTTGAAACATATTGTAGGGTTGAACCGTGTGTGGACATGAAGCCAGGGTTAGAGCTAGGGTTAGAGTTACAGATACAGATTTATATTGCATTGGTATAAAAACGACATTCTGTTTGGTTAAACTAGGATATTAGCACTCAAATCACACAGAAGTTCAATAACTTGTTAAACAAATGACTTCCCACAAAGGTAATGGTTTTCAAAAGGAGGTTTGTTTATCGGACTCTTTTTCATTGAGATCCTCGTGGGTGACTTCAGATCTGTAACAGAAAGTGAGGGCAAGGTAGTAGTCAGTACTACAGACGTGTGGTAGTCATGTGAAGATGTTGCTGAGACAGATTACAATAGAATAGAATACAATAAAAAGTATTGTCCTCTGAGAAGGACATTCAAATGTAGCCTACCTCCGGTCCATTTTAGTCCTTTTCAACATGGCATGAGCTGTGGTGACAACAAACACCAGCGCTAATATACCAGCGACCGATGACAGGCCGATGAATAGATCCCACTGGATGTCCCTGTCTGGAAAACATTTGCAAATAAGTTAGACTATCATAGTGCAGTGTACTGCCAGGAGAAGCAGGACTGAATGCAGTGGGTGTATTCTGAGTGTGTACCACTGGACACAAGTGCGCACGCGCTCCTGCCCACACGCACACAAACACAAACTTTAACCTTTTGTAATTTCAGAGTCTTTATGACAAGTTGTGCTATAATCTGTTTGTTGATACACAGCAAATTCTCAGTGTTAAATGAACACTGAAATTGTGGACCCATATAGACACTGAAAAGTTAACACACTCCTTGGTGTAAAGCTTTATTTCCCAGAGTGCCTTGCCTTTTGAGAGAATTTTTAGAGTTACCACCCATGATTATATTTGTTAGTGACAGAGACATGGTTCTTGCATTCAACCATTTTCAATCCTGTGGACTTCACCAAGTGAGATCCCAAGAGAATGTTATCAAATTGTATTATTAAACACAATACATATTTCATAAGGCCTCATTTTGAGGGCCTATGCTCTAAAACATAACAATTACTTCTGTAAATGTTGAACTAACACTCTTTGGTGTAAAATAACCCCAGTGTTGGTGTTAATAACCAGAGCTAAACCAAAACCAAGCCCATCATTATCAGACTTCACAAAATGCTCTATCGCAGGTTGTTTTTATGAATTATCTGTTTCAATGTCTACGTTTTTTCATTTACATGAATTAATCAATCAATCAATCTTATGCTTCTCAAATATAAATTACATACATTTTCTTAACTAATCCAATATGTTACTTTTATTTAATTCACCCTTTACTGAAACAGTTGTTCCAGTATATATGCTTTAGGTACTCTCAAATTTCAGTTTTCTCAACCCTGGCGGTCATTCTGAATGCGGTTGTGGGTAATAAAAAATTCTGAAGGTTGGATATCCCCAATATGGCTTGATTTCAATAGGAATTACACATCACTTTGCAAGCCAGCATAATGTGACAGGTTGTGTGAATAACCCAACATGTTGCGTTGTTCAGATTACCAAAACATGGGGTAATTTAATAATTTAACCATTAACTGGGTTTTTAATTGGTTTTCTTCTGGGTTCACCAAGCAGCAGGGTCTTTTTAAAGGTCATGAACGGTCAAAATCATGTTTTTCATAAAATTGGATATTCGGTTGAAACTTGATCAAAGTATGATGACCAGAAAAATTACTGTTGCTTCTACATTGATAAAGTTATTTTTTTTGTTTGTTTTACCTGTATTTAACTAGGCAAGTCAGTTAATAAGAACAAATTCTTATTGATGAAGTTTGATCATAGTTACTGGACCCCTCCCCCATGTCAATCAGTTGGATTATTAAGGGGATAGGGTGACATCACCCTAATTCTAATTGTATTACACCAAAAGCAACATGATATTTTCTTACCTAGTGTAAATAAGTATTGCCTTGTAACCAACATCGGAGAAGGTGCGTTTGCGGAGGGGCGTGGTTTATATAGCTAAATAGCTACTCCACTGGTGCCAAAACTTGACTGTGGGGTGTCAACAAATATAACTAAAAGTTTATACTATTCATCTATGGCACTATTCATTTGTGCCTGGTGTTAGCTAGTTAGTGGCTAGCTAGGTCTTCAGCCAGCATGGAACAAAAGGGAGGGGGGA